>NC_053433.1:30695030-30736345 GCF_007990345.1 Gossypium hirsutum | reverse complement strand
ATTCCCAAAAAAACTCATTTTTCCCATTTCAAAAAAAAAACCTAACCCCTTTCTCTCAAACTCTCTCAAGGCCTTCTCCCTCCGACCAAACTCCGGCTCCGTCTACCGCCATCCGCCGCTGTAACACCCCGTGCCCGAGACCGTTGCTGGAGTCGAACACGAGATGCTGACCAACTTAGTTCATTTACTTTGTTTTCACAGTCCATTAAAAAAATTCCAGACAGGCTGGCTAACCGCGTCACTATCGCCTTAAAATCATATCTCGAGTTCCAAAACTCGAAATCTGATTCCGTAAATTTTCCCTGAAATTATACTCATATATCCATCTGTGGATTTATTTCTAGAATTTTTGGTCAAGCCAAATGGTACAATTTATTAGTTAAAGTCTCCCCTGATTCTGGGTTCGACTACTCTGACCTTCACGTATTATGACTTGGATATCTCCCTGTACAGAGCTTCAATACTCATGCCGTTTGTTTCTAATGAAACTAGACTCAAAGGGGAATCTATACATATAAGGCATGACTTCTAATTATCTCTGGATAATTTATGGTAAATTTTCAAAGTCGAAACAGGAGATCCAGAAACTGTTCTGGCCCTATTTCACGAGAACATTAATATCTCTTAATATACTGCTCATATGATTGTTTCTTTACTTTCATATGAAAATAGATTCATCAAGGTTCGATTACATAATTTATTCACTATTTAATTCCATTCCTACAAATTTTAGTGATTTTTCAAATCCATACCACTGCTGCTGTCAGCATCTATTTTCAAGGTAAACTTTACCTATTTCGTGGTTACCATGGACCAACTAGAGTTTTGTCATACATAGGTCCGCATATGATCATATTTAGCCATTCTAATGGCTGATCATTTGCCCAACACTTCCATTCCAGTCCATAGTCACATCATGAAACCATATATATATACATAAACACAATGGTCTAATGCCATACTCCACTTCTATGAGCCATTTTCGCATGGCTGTACACACATACATCACAAAAAGTACTTGAAAAACAACAAAGGGTAGTCCTATACATGCTATATCCAGAGTTCAACTAAAAGAGTACCCAAAGGTCTTTGATAGTGTGGATGACTTCAACTTCGATGATCCCGAATCCGATATCTAACGAACAAAATCTATAAAACATAGAGCCAAAGCAACGGGGTAAGCATTTTAAAGCTTAGTAAGTTTCAAGTAATAAAATCGGCTTTGACTAAAGTATTACATTCACATAGCTATATGAATCACTTTATTAATACACATTCTCATAAACATACTTACTTCACACTTCATCAACATATATACACGAGGCATTAACCTATCTAAAAGCCGAAAGTTCGTTAGTCGATTGAACGAATACTATTTAAAACGAATCGACTTTTCCGATGCACACGCAAACAAACCTTATCGTTTGGGTTTTTCGAGCGTATTAATTGAATTTATTACAGCACAACACGCTCACCTTCGAACCCAAGTTTCTTCGGAATTTAGCCGGATATAACCACAAGCACAATTGCCTTCGGGTCTTAACCCGGGTATAGCAACTCGCACAAATGCCTTCGGGTCTTAGCCCGGATATATCAACTCCCACAAATGCCTTCGGGTCTTAGCCCGGATATATCAACTCGCACAAATGCCTTCGGGTCTTAGCCCGGATAAAATCACTAGCATAAATGCCTTCGGGACTTAGCCCGGATAAAATCACTAGCATAAATGCCTTCGGGACTTAGCCCGGATATCATTCAAATGCTCATGCACACATATATCAATAATCATGACACATCCATATTTCATTTTCGTTACTAAGGCTCAAACACAAAACATTTATTAAACCTTTCCAATTTCGGCTCAATAGCCACACACAAAGAGCATGATTTCAATTGGCTTTATAACATAGTCTCTATGCACATTCGGCTATCCGTCATAGTATGACTAATCATTTCAATATAATTCAAGTAGGGTCATTACTCGAAGACTTACCTCGGATGTTGTCGAACGGTTTCGACGGCTATTCGACCACTTTTTCCTTCCCTTTATCGAATTTAGTTCCCCTTTGCTCTTGAGCTTAATTCAAACAAATTTAACTCATTAAAGTCTCATTTTGCTAGCTTATGGCCGAATATGACAAGGAGTTTGATAGGTCATATGGCCACCTTTTAGCTCAAATACACAATGGTCATACGCATTTTTAATCACATCAAGCAATTTAATACAATTCATTCGAACATCAAAAGAGAAGCTCAAGGTACTTAGCCCATATATACATTAGACATTAGAGTCACATATGTACGAAATTACGAATCGAATTCAACATACTAGCTAATATTTCCCTTAGCCGAATTTTCTAAGTCAAGATAAAGCCATCAATATGCTTACCTATGGCCGAACATACACATCAACTTATGTACTCATTCATGTGGCCGAACATACATGTCTATGTTGAGGCCGATTGCAACACTCAATACATTCTACAAGTATGGTCACTTGTATTGACTAAACACCATTTTGTTTCAAGTTCAAAACTTGGCCCATACACATATATACACTAGTAAAGCATCCTCTCCCTTTCCATCAATTCAACACATGCATTACTCATTAATATACAAAAATTATATTCGGCCTTAGCACACAACTTGCTAGCCGATTCTTCTCCATCTAGCAACTAATGCACATATGTGCTCATTTGTTAGACTCTACTTCATCTAACAACAACCATATTTTCCCTTCTACTTCCTACCATGGCCAAATGCATCACAACACCATACCATTTCAATTTTTTGTCATGGTTAAACAAAGAACTTAATGTCTCACTCAAAAATGCTAAAAAGAAGATTCAAGAATCATCAATCCACCATCAAATGCACCATTACAAAGCTTCACTTTTAGAATGCAAATGATATCAACACCAATCCACCTTGGCCGAATATCATCTCCATGACATAGTAAAGATTTGAACCATGGGCTATTTAGAACTCAAGCTAACTACTAAAACTTGCATGCATCTCATGGAACATCATCAAACATACCTTAGTCTATCAAACCACCATAGCCGATTTCCTCAAAGCTCTTTTTCCTACTTTTTCTTTCTCCTATTCGGCCAAGAACAACATGAGAGCTTTTCTCTTCTTCTTTTTTTGGTCATGCATGAGAATGATGAACACATTTTTTTCTCTTTGTTTTCTTCCTTCAATTTCTTATTAGTTTATTGCCCATGCTTCTTATTTTATTCTTCCATTAACACAACATGTTTCATGACATGTTTTGCCCATCATCCCTTGTCATGGCCAGCCACTAGTACTTAAATGGGGGGAAATTGACATGCAAGTCCACCCCTTTGATTACATGCACTATTAGGCCACTTGCATTTGCCTAGCACATTTCTAAATTTTCTCACATAAGTCCTATCAACTAAATTCACATGCAATTAACTAAATCGAAGCTTAAAACTTTCACACATTTATATTCACATATTTTAGGCAATAATTATCACATTCAAATAATTTGGTGACTCGGTCTAGCGGTCCCGTGACCGCTTTTCGACTAGGGTCACTTTAGGGCTGTCACAACTCTCCCCCACTTAAGAAATTTTTGTCCCCGAAAATCTTACCGGTAAATAGGTTTGGGTATCGTTCTTTCATCGAGCTCTCGGTTTCCCAAGTAGCTTCCTCGATCCCGTGTTTGAGCCATAACACCTTTACTAACGGAACCATTTTGTTTCGCAACTCTTTCACTTCACGAGCTAGGATACGCATTGGTTCTTCTTCATAACTCATATCGGCTTGAATTTCAACCTCTGATGGGCTAATTATGTGCGATGGATCAGATCTATAGCGTCGAAGCATCGAAACATGAATGACATCGTGAATCTTTTCAAGTTCAGGGGGAAAAATCAATCGATACGCAACTGGACCAACTCGTTCGGAGATTTCGTACGGCCCAATGAATCTCGGACTCAACTTGCCCTTACGGCCAAATCTGAGAACCTTTTTCCAAGGCGAAACTTTAAGAAACACTTTATCTCCCACCTGATATTCAATGTCTTTTCGTTTCAAATCCGCATACGATTTCTGACGATCCGTGGCTGCCTTTAGACTTTCACGGATTACATTTACTTTCTGTTCGGCATCTTTAATCAAATCAACTCCAAAAATTTTACTTTCACCGAGCTCGGTCCAAAACAATGGTGTACGGCATTTACGACCGTACAAAGCCTCGTAAGGTGCCATCTTAATACTTGATTGAAAACTATTGTTGTAAGCGAATTCAATCAAAGGTAAATACCGTTCCCATGAACTACTGAACTCGATGATGCAACATCTCAACATATCCTCAAGTATCTGAATTATCCGCTCGGATTGACCATCGGTTTGGGGGTGAAAAGCAGTGCTAAAATGCAGCTTGGTACCCAAAGCTTCTTGCAATTTCTTCCAAAATCGTGAGGTGAATCTCGAATCTCTATCCGACACGATAGAAATAGGTACCCCGTGTAATCTCACAATCTGAGAAACGTACAATTCAGCTAGTTTATCCAATGAAAAATCCGTACGCACGGGGATAAAGTGAGCCGACTTAGTCAGTCTATCAACAACAACCCAAATCGCATCCTTCTTACTTGCTGACAATGGCAGTCCAGACACAAAGTCCATTGTGACTCGATCCCATTTCCACTCAGGTATCATGATCGGCTGAAGTAATCCTGAAGGCACTTGATGTTCCGCTTTCACTTGTTGACATATTAAACATCTCGAAACAAAGTCGGAGATGTCTCGTTTCATACCATGCCACCAAAATCGACGTTTCAAATCGTTGTACATTTTTGTACTCCCCGAGTGAATTGACATTCGGCTACAATGGGCTTCGTTCAGAATCATCGAAATGAGTTCCGAATTCCTTGGAACACACAAACGACTTCTGAACCTCAAACAATCATCATCATCAATTTGAAACTCCGATTCCTTGTTCGGAACACACTCAGCCCGTTTTGCAACCAATTCATCATCGACTTTCTGAGCTTCACGAATTTGATGAATCAATAATGGTTTGGCTTTTAATTCAGCTACTAACACATTGTCGGGTAGAACAGACAAGTGTACATTCATCGCTCGCAAAGCAAATAGTGATTTCCGGCTTAAGGCATCCGCAACCACATTAGCCTTTCCCGGGTGATAATTAATGACAAGCTCATAATCTTTCAACAACTCAAGCCAACGCCTTTGTCGCAGATTCAAGTCTCGCTGGGTCATCAAATATTTAAGACTTTTGTGATCCGAAAATACATGGCACTTCTCACCAAACAAATAAGGTCGCCATATTTTCAAAGCAAATACGATGGCGGCTAGTTCGAGATCATGGGTCGGATAATTTTTCTCATGTGGCTTTAATTGTCTCGACGCATAGGCCACCACTCGACCTTCTTGCATCAATACGCAACCCAACCCAAGTAGGGATGCGTCACTATAAATGACAAACTCTTTGCCTGATTCGGGTTGCACTAAAATTGGAGCTTCAGTCAAATAAGTTTTCAGTTGATCGAAACTTTTCTGACATTTCTCCGTCCATTCGAACTTAACATCCTTTTGAAGTAGCTTCGTCATTGGTGTGGCTATCATCGAGAAACCTTTTACAAATCGTCGGTAATAACCGGCGAGTCCCAAAAAGCTCCGAACCTCAGTAATATTTCTCGGAGGCTTCCAGTTAAGTATGGCTGAAATTTTGTTCGGGTCAACTCGAATACCCGATGCGGATACCACGTGGCCCAAGAAGCTAACCTCTCTAAACCAGAACTCACACTTACTGAACTTAGCATATAACTGCTTATCCCGTAAAATTTGCAACACTAATCTCAGGTGCTCAGCATGTTCGGTCTCATCTTTTGAATAGACCAAGATGTCATCAATGAACACAACTACGAACCGGTCCAAATACTGTCGGAAGATCCGATTCATCAAATCCATAAATACCGCAGGGGCATTAGTGAGCCCGAACGGCATCACTAAGAACTCGTAGTGACCGTACCTCGTTCTGAAAGCAGTTTTGGGTACGTCCGAATCTCGAATCCGCAACTGATAATAACCCGATCTCAAATCTATCTTTGAAAACACTGAGGCTCCCTTTAGTTGGTCAAACAAATCATCAATACGCGGTAACGGATATTTATTCTTTATCGTCACTTTATTCAGTTGACAATAGTCAATGCACAACCTCATGGTTCCGTCCTTCTTTTTCACAAACAATACTGGTGCACCCCAAGGTGAGAAACTTGGTCGAGCGAAACCTCTATCCGTCAATTCTTGCAACTGAGCTTTCAACTCTTTTAACTCGGTTGGTGCCATACGATACGGAGCTATCGAAATCGGCATAGTCCCAGGTACAAGCTCAATACCAAACTCTATCTCCCGAACAGGTGGTAAACCCGGTAATTCTTCAGGAAAAACATCCGGGTATTCGCAAACCACCGGCACAGATTCAGGTTTCTTTTCTAATTCTTTGTCATCAAGTACATACACAAGGTATGCTTCGCACCCTTTTCTTACATATTTCTGGGCCAACATTGAGGATATTACAGCTGGCAACCCATCCAAGTCCGTAGACTCAACTCGGATTACTTCGTTATTTGCGCACCTCAAATCAATAGTCTTGCTTTTGCAATTCACAATCGCATCATGCACGGTCAACCAATCCAACCCGAGAATAACATCAAATTCATCAAACGGCAAAAGCATCAAGTCCGCCGGAAAACAGGAACCTCGAATTACTAGGGGACATTTCTTACCCACTTTGTCGACAAGCACGTAACGACCCAAGGGATTTGACACCCGAATTACGAACTCAGTAGACTCAATAGGTAAAGTCTTACTAGATGCTAAGGTTTCACATATGTAAGAATGAGTAGAACCGGGGTCAATCAAAGCAATTACATTAGTATCAAAGAGAGTAAAAGTACCGGTAATAACATTAGGCGAAGAAGCATCCTCGCGGGCACGTATAGCATAAGCTCTAGCAGGCGCACGAGCCTCGGATCTGGTCGTAGCATCTCTAGATCCTCTCTGACCACCACTAGCATTGCCCGTATTTCTAGATGGTCTACCTCGAGCAGTGGTAGCACCCGGTTTCCCACTCTGATTTACATTCTGTTCAGACAACCTCGGGCAATCTTTAATAAAGTGGTCAACTGATCCGCACTTGTAACAGGAGCGGTCATGGAATCTACAACTCCCCGAATGCCATTTACCGCAATATCAACATTCCTTTCTGTCTCGACGTTCATTCCCAACACTGGCGACCGAAGTGCCTCGTGTACCCACAGGGGGTCGATCACGATCTCGTCTAAAAAGGCCCGAAGTGCCTCTAGACCGGCCCACATCATCTCAAAATTTCTTCGATGCCTGTTGAAGAGACTTTCCCGAGGATCTTTTACGAAACTCTCCAGTTCCCACATCAACTTTTTTTTTCTTTTCTAAGCTCTTCGGCTTTACAAGCTTGCTCGACAAGTACTACGAACTCTCGTATTTCAAGAATGCCAACGAACATTTTTATATCTTCATTCAGCCCATCCTCGAAGCGTTTACACATGATAGCCTCGAACGAAACACATTCCCGAGCGTATCTACTAAGTCTAACAAATTTTCGCTCGTAATCAGTAACTGACATAGAACCTTGCTTAAGCTCAAGAAATTCCTTCCGTTTTTGATCAACAAATCTCTGACTGATATACTTTTTCCGAAACTCAGTTTGGAAAAACTCCCAAGTTACTTGCTCTCGGGGCACAACAGAAGTCAGAGTACTCCACCAATAGTAGGCAGAATCACGTAGCAAGGAGATAGTACACTTTAGGCACTCATTGGGTGTGCAAGATAGCTCATCGAGTACCCGGATAGTGTTGTCCAACCAAAATTCAGCTTGGTCGGCATCATCGCTGTCCGTAGCTTTAAATTCAGTAGCCCCATGTATTCAGATTCTGCCAACTGGGGGCTTATTTGACCTTATTTGGTCAGTTTCCGGAGGTATTGTAGGTGAGGGGGTTGTATTAGTCGGGAATGGAGGTTGTGGAACAGCCGTATTAGTTCGAATGTATTGGTTGAACCAATCATTTATCACGCTATAGAAAGCTTGTCTAGCTTCATCATTCGGATTACTAGCATTAGGTTGAGAGTCCGCCGGCGCTGTCCCTTGTGCGGGAGCAGGCGCCACACTCTCCACATCATCAGCTATCGCTCGGTTGGGATCGGGATCCATTACTATAAATAAACACAAATTCAAATGTCAGAAATCACCACACTATCAATTAATCACATAATGGCATGTATAGCTAGACCCAAACGTATTACAGTAGTCCTAGAATCGACTAAACCGTAGCTCTGATACCAATAAAATTGTAACACCCCGTGCCCGAGACCGTTGCTGGAGTCGAACACGAGATGCTGACCGACTTAGTTCATTTACTTTGTTTTCACAGTCCATTAAAAAAAATTCCAGACAGGCTGGCTAACCGCGTCACTGTCGCCTTAAAAATCATATCTCGAGTTCCAAAACTCGAAATCTGATTCCGTAAATTTTCCCTGAAATTATACTCATATATCCATCTGTGGATTTATTTCTAGAATTTTTGGTCAAGCCAAATGGTACAATTTATTAGTTAAAGTCTCCCCTGATTCTGGGTTCGACTACTCTGACCTTCACGTATTATGACTTGGATATCTCCCTGTACAGAGCTTCAATACTCATGCCGTTTGTTTCTAATGAAACTAGACTCAAAGGGGAATCTATACATATAAGGAATGACTTCTAATTATCTCTGGATAATTTATGGTAAATTTTCAAAGTCGAAACAGGAGATCCAGAAACTGTTCTGGCCCTATTTCACGAGAACTTTAATATCTCTTAATATACTGCTCATATGATTGTTTCGTTACTTTCATATGAAAATATATTCATCAAGGTTCGATTACATAATTTATTCACTATTTAATTCCATTCCTAAAAATTTTAGTGATTTTTCAAATCCATACCACTGCTGCTGTCAGCATCTATTTTCAAGGTAAACTTTACCTATTTCGTGGTTACCATGGACCAACTAGAGTTTTGTCATACATAGGTCCGCATATGATCATATTTAGCCATTCTAATGGCTGATCATTTGCCCAACACTTCCATTCCAGTCCATAGTCACATCATGAAACCATATATATATACATAAACACAAATGGTCTAATGCCATACTCCACTTCTATGAGCCATTTTCGCATGGCTGTACACACATACATCACAAAAAGTACTTGAAAAACAACAAAGGGTAGTCCTATACATGCTATATCCAGAGTTCAACTAAAAGAGTACCCAAAGGTCTTTGATAGTGTGGATGACTTCAACTTCGATGATCCCGAATCCGATATCTAACGAACAAAATCTATAAAACATAGAGCCAAAGCAACGGGGTAAGCATTTTAAAGCTTAGTAAGTTTCAAGTAATAAAATCGGCTTTGACTAAAGTATTACATTCACATAGCTATATGAATCACTTTATTAATACACATTCTCATAAACATACTTACTTCACACTTCATCAACATATATACACGAGGCATTAACCTATCTAAAAGCCGAAAGTTCGTTAGTCGATTGAACGAATACTATTTAAAACGAATCGACTTTTCCGATGCACACGCAAACATACCTTATCGTTTGGGTTTTTCGAGCGTATTAATTGAATTTATTACAGCACAACACGCTCACCTTCGAACCCAAGTTTCTTCGGAATTTAGCCAGATATAACCACAAGCACAATTGCCTTCGGGTCTTAACCCGGGTATAGCAACTCGCACAAATGCCTTCGGGTCTTAGCCCGGATATATCAACTCCCACAAATGCCTTCGGGTCTTAGCCCGGATATATCAACTCGCACAAATGCCTTCGGGTCTTAGCCCGGATAAAATCACTAGCATAAATGCCTTCGGGACTTAGCCCGGATAAAATCACTAGCATAAATGCCTTCGGGACTTAGCCCGGATATCATTCAAATGCTCATGCACACATATATCAATAATCATGACACATCCATATTTCATTTTCGTTACTAAGGCTCAAACACAACATTTATTAAACCTTTCCAATTTCGGCTCAATAGCCACACACAAAGAGCATGATTTCAATTGGCTTTATAACATAGTCTCTATGCACATTCGGCTATCCGTCATAGTATGACTAATCATTTCAATATAATTCAAGTAGGGTCATTACTCGAAGACTTACCTCGGATGTTGTCGAACGGTTTCGACGGCTATTCGACCACTTTTTCCTTCCCTTTATCGAATTTAGTTCCCCTTTGCTCTTGAGCTTAATTCAAACAAATTTAACTCATTAAAGTCTCATTTTGCTAGCTTATGGCCGAATATGACAAGGAGTTTGATAGGTCATATGGCCACCTTTTAGCTCAAATACACAATGGTCATACGCATTTTTAATCACATCAAGCAATTTAATACAATTCATTCGAACATCAAAAGAGAAGCTCAAGGTACTTAGCCCATATATACATTAGACATTAGAGTCACATATGTACGAAATTACGAATCGAATTCAACATACTAGCTAATATTTCCCTTAGCTGAATTTTCTAAGTCAAGATAAAGCCATCAATATGCTTACCTATGGCCGAACATACACATCAACTTATGTACTCATTCATGTGGCCGAACATACATGTCTATGTTGAGGCCGATTGCAACACTCAATACATTCTACAAGTATGGTCACTTGTATTGACTAAACACCATTTTGTTTCAAGTTCAAAACTTGGCCCATACACATATATACACTAGTAAAGCATCCTCTCCCTTTCCATCAATTCAACACATGCATTACTCATTAATATACAAAAATTATATTCGGCCTTAGCACACAACTTGCTAGCCGATTCTTCTCCATCTAGCAACTAATGCACATATGTGCTCATTTGTTAGACTCTACTTCATCTAACAACAACCATAATTTCCCTTCTACTTCCTACCATGGCCAAATGCATCACAACACCATACCATTTCAATTTTTTGTCATGGTTAAACAAAGAACTTAATGTCTCACTCAAAAATGCTAAAAAGAAGATTCAAGAATCATCAATCCACCATCAAATGCACCATTACAAAGCTTCACTTTTAGAATGCAAATGATATCAACACCAATCCACCTTGGCCGAATATCATCTCCATGACATAGTAAAGATTTGAACCATGGGCTATTTAGAACTCAAGCTAACTACTAAAACTTGCATGCATCTCATGGAACATCATCAAACATACCTTAGTCTATCAAACCACCATCGCCGATTTCCTCAAAGCTCTTTTTCCTACTTTTTCTTTCTCCTATTCGGCCAAGAACAACATGAGAGCTTTTCTCTTCTTCTTTTTTTTGGTCATGCATGAGAATGATGAACACATTTTTTTCTCTTTGTTTTCTTCCTTCAATTTCTTATTAGTTTATTGCCCATGCTTCTTATTTTATTCTTCCATTAACACAACATGTTTCATGACATGTTTTGCCCATCATCCCTTGTCATGGCCAGCCACTAGTACTTAAATGGGGGAAATTGACATGCAAGTCCACCCCTTTGATTACATGCACTATTAGGCCACTTGCATTTGCCTAGCACATTTCTAAATTTTCTCACATAAGTCCTATCAACTAAATTCACATGCAATTAACTAAATCGAAGCTTAAAACTTTCACACATTTATATTCACATATTTTAGGCAATAATTATCACATTCAAATAATTTGGTGACTCGGTCTAGCGGTCCCGTGACCGCTTTTCGACTAGGGTCACTTTAGGGCTGTCACAGCCGCCGCCGGCCACCGTCGCCAGCCACCGCGCACGGTGGCCGAAAATTTCAAAAAGGTTTTTTTTTCTTATATTTCTTATATATATACCTTGATATATTTTAATACATGAATGAGAAGAGATTGATTCGAATAATAAAAAGAAAAAGAAAAGAAAAAAACCTTAAGCCGGTTTGCACTTCTTTTTTTTTTTGATGGCTTTGTTATTATCTCTTTTTTTTTGTATTGCTTGCTGTTTTTTTTTTAAGAAAAATCTTCAAAGAGATTACACTTTTTTTTTCAATCTCTTTTTTTTTATATAAAAAAAACCCTTCCTTTTTACAATATTCTTATTTTTGTACCCAAAAAAATCCGGGATTTCAGGCTTTGTAGCCGAAATACCATGGATTTGCTACCTATTTCCTTGTTTTCTTGCTTCTTTTCTGCCCCTTTTTTGTTTTTTTTTCTTTTAACTTTTGCAGGTATAAGTGGAGCAAGTGGAGGTGGCTAGGTTTTTTTTCTTTTTTTTTTACTGAAAATTAGTTAAGGTTGTGGGCTAATTGGGTTTTTAGGGTTTTAATATTTGGGCTATAATTGGGTATTGTATTTATTTATTTGGTTTATTGGGCCCCGGGCAAAATTTGGGCCTTACATTTGTGATGATGGGTAGAGTGTTGGAATGTTTTTTTTGTATTGATTTTTACGTTGTTGTATTGAATTTATATTGGTTTTGGATGATAATAGTTGCTCGATGTAAGTGGCTCAATTTTTTTCTAAACTTACTATATTTTTGTTACCTTGTACTTTAATTATTAATGATTCTATTTATATTGCATTAACAAATGAATATTGGTTGTATTCATAGTTAAGTGTGAATTAAGGGGAGGTAGCTATCCTTACTAAAATTGTTGCTAAGGTTTTAGTTCAAAAATTGTAAATGAGGAGATTGTTAGAGTCAATTTTACTTATCAGTACAACATCAATTGCAAGTTAAGGGAAAATGGAAATAAGATAAAACTTAATTGGTTAATAGCCTATGACTAAAGTCAAACATGCTAGAATTGAGTAATACAAGGATTAAATTGAAGATTTTCAATATAATCCAAATAAAATTTAAATTAGAGTTTCAATCTTCAAGGAGTTTGATGCAAGGAATATCTCTTCCATTATGAAGATAATTGAAGATATTTGAAGATATTTTTATATACATTTTGTATAGGAATAAGTGATTGTGATTGATTGTAACTTATCAAGCCATGTTACTCCTATACATACATAGTTTGTTTAGGTTCAATATATGATTTAGATAGCACATTACTTGTTAATATAGGAACTTTTTCTTGAGTGCAAACTTGTAAGTAAACTAGATTGAGTCAATCAATTTCATCTAAGTTTTTTTGGGGGAAAATCCTAGGGGAAAGGGATCATGTTTAAAGTATTAAGGTGAGGTTACTACTTGGTGAGTGAGTGAAACTTAGATCACAACTTGTACTCGTAGACCATAGTGCATTAACTCTCTAAGCAAAGCCCCACAAATATAAAAAGATTTCGAACTGCGTGAACAAAATTTCATGTCCAACTCTAATTTACCTACTATAGTTTACTTATTCCAACTATAGATGAGCATATATCTAGATAAATATCTTACAAGAAAAAATCAACAATCTTTCACATATCAACATAAAAAATAGGACATGTAGATACTTAGTTTTAGCTATCATTTTAGGAAATTTAGCTCATTTGACATCTCTTCTAGGGAAACAACTGTTATTTAGAATAGTTGTTGTTTAGAACACCGTTGTTTGAGAATATTTATATCCAAAATAGCTATGCTCAGAACATGACTTCAGTCAAAATAGTTGTCGTTCAATATTGTCATTTGAGAATAACTCCTATTGAGAATGACTAAAATTCAAAACAACTCTTGTTTAGAATAATTGAATTTTAAGAGTAGTTATGTTCAGCACAATCGTTGTTTGGAATTGTAACGTCCTAAATTTCTTAACTTTATTTTTTTGAATTCTAACATAAAATGTATATCTACTTCAGTGGTTAAGTGTTCTGGGTGTGTGTATAAGGTCTTGGGCTCAACTCTCACTTTTGGAAAATGTGGTTATTTTTTATCATAGCCTTATCCCTGTTGGGTGGGCTTATATTATATTTTCGGTAAACTCATATTAGTATGAGCCTGTTGGTTCGAGTGGTAAGGAGTTAACTTGCTGCAAGTCTTGTGTTCAAATCCCGGTGGGAGCGGGAGTGATAATTTTTGCTTCGATTATGTGTTAGAGGTTCAATGGAAGTGAAATTCTAAGGTAGCTGAGAGTTAGTGGGTTAGTGGGTTACTTATTAGGATAATGGGGGGTTGAGATTTAGTAGGATTAGAATTAAATTGTTTGATTATAATTTAATTAGCTTTGACTTTCTTTCTCAAACTCTCACGTTTTGGTTTTTCTTCTCTTCTTCTCCATCTAATTTTTACCCTTTCTTTAATCTTGCAGTATTCGAACAAATATTGGAGGGGGAATTGGCATGCTGTTAGGTATTTCAAAAGTAGTGTTTTATTTTGTTGATTTTGTTGTCCATTTCGTAAACTTCTGCTACAAAAGTTTCATTTGTAATTACTCAATTGTTAGATTAATTATTAGTTCTATTGATGGTTTAGGAGAATCTCAAGAAGCACTTAATCCTTCAACGAGTTAAGGTGTTGAGGTACATAGATTCATCAAAGTGAGCACTTTGGATTTGGGGATTTTAGTTTTTCATAATTGTTTCAATTTTTAACTTGGTATCCTTAATCAATAATAGGTTCTGGTGGTCTTGGGATTACAGTAGCATCAAAATTGAACCAGGTGTGTACCTAAAGCACGAGAAAATGAGGTTTGACGAAAGCCAAAAGAAGGGTCTATTGACGTCACACAAGCATGTGCCCAACCGTGTGGTTGGCCGTGTGACTACGAGAGTGTGGCCATGTGGGCCACACGGGCAAGGCTAAAGTGGGCGTGTGGGCTCTACGGGTATGTGGGCACAGAATTTTAAAATCTTTCCTAGGGTCGTACGGGTCGTTCGGATTGACTGTGGGTCTTCCGTAGGGTCAGTAAGGGCTACCCGAACCCTATGTAATCTGTCAATCTGATAGTCTGGCCTGAGTAGATAACTGATATGTATGATTAACTGATTTGTGTGAGCATGTATGATTCTGTGAACGAGTATGCGAGCCATGCTATTCATGTTTATCTATTTATTAATATCTATTTCTGTACTCCGGGTGGGATTTGTATATGTGGAGGAAGTGATCTGTACTATGACCTTTCGCCTATTTCCTGGCAGCTTGACTGCATATTATTCTGTTATGTGTCGCATCGACACTATATGGTGTGTAGGTATGGATGGGTGTTTTTAACCCCACATGGTGTGATGGGATGGTCAGAGATGGTGTGTAGAGAATAAAGGTAGGATTCTATATATCTGTCTTGATTATCTGATTCTAATATTTGTTTCTGTTAATGACTTAGGACCGTATCTGGATTTGTTCTGCATATGAGAATACTGTGTACGTTTGTATGTTTATCTCTGTTGGGTTACATACTGAGTTTACGAAAACTCACATTTATTTGTCTGTTCTTTTCAGGTAATCCTCAGACGTAGGTGGGTCGGTACGACAGAGGCCCAGCTATGACCGCTAATTCAAAAATTACTTTTAAGTTTTCGGTATTTTAAATTCTAGATTTATTTGAGAGTTTGTAATTTTTTGGAGATTCTTGATTGTATGGTTTTAACTGTTGGTTTTGGTTTTATTGGTTTTCTATCCTGCGATGTTTGTCAAAAATGATTTACAAAAATGACTATTTTACGCAAATAAAGGTTTTTCAGGAAATATAAACTCTATTTTTACCTATGTTTTTTCACATTTCCTCTACAAAAGAAGTTCTATAAGAGATGAAAGCTACAATGATTTTTCCTTAACAACAACACCCAAAATGTTTGATAAAAAGTGGATTCCTTTGGTAAACCATTAAACGTGAGAAACTTAATGTTTTAAGATCAATTTCAAAACCCTTCTTCGTAACACTCTCTAATTCGGCCATAACATTTAGGCAAAGTTTAGGGTATTACATTTAGTGGTATTAAAGCCATGTTACAAAATTTTGCTGTGAGTTTTGGGGACAAAATTTGATTTGTAAAAGAAATGGTTTTCAAACAAGTTTATTTTTATGAGTAAAGTATGTGGTGCACCGAGTCTCCAGTGTCGATCCTGTAAGAACGTCCAAACTTAAAAACACTATAGTTAGAACTTTCTAAAATTATACTGAGTTAGTTAGAGAGTAAAGCTTCTGAAAGATTTTTGAAATCTTTGGTAAATGTCTGAAGCATAAAACATTTGTTAATAAACGCTAAAACTGATGCATAAAATTTTATAATGTAGATAAAACTCAAATTATGATGAGCGCACGTGGAACACGTAGAACTCGCGGGTGTCGTAGGATGACTCGAGTTGAATCTTCCTTTCTAGGCAGTATGTTGAATTTGGATATAAGTGAGACTCTGACTACACCTTTTACTGAGACCGAGTCTAAAATCCAATCGGTTGGGGACGATGCACTGTCCGAAGCTATGTTGAAGGTTTTGGAGAGGGTCACTGGATCCCATTCTGAATCTAGGAGTCGTGGGTCAGTAACTGAATGACTCCGGTCTAATGGAGGTAAGCTATTTAGGGGAGTCAGAAGAATCGCCCCTACTGTGGCTGAGTATTGGTTAGAGGCCACCGAGAGGATAATGAACGACATCGATTGTACTCTTGAGCGGAAACTAAAGGGTGCAATTTTTTTTGCTTCGCGACGAGGCATATCAGTGGTGGTTATTGGTTGAGGAAGGTACTCAACCGGATCATTACTTTAAGACTGCCTTTCAGGAAAAGTATGTGGGTGTGAACTACATTGATGCTCGTAGGCGTGAGTTAATGAATCTCACATAAGGCGATAAGACTGTTGGCGAGTATGAGGCCAAATTTTTGAGATTGAGGCACTACGCTTGAGGCATTGTGGCATCAGAGTATGAGAAGTGTGTCCACTTTGAAAACAACTTAAGGGACAGTTTGAGGGTTCTGATAGCTTCGTAGAGGGAGCAAGAATTTGTTGTTTTGATGGATAAGGAAAATATTACCGAAGAGGTTAAGTATGTAGAGCGCCAAAATAGAGACCGAGAGAGAGGCAAGAATAAGAGGGATTCAGAGCCCTCTAGTTCTATTCAGAGGCCTATGAAATAGCCCAGATCTGATGGGACTTTTAGAGTGGGAGTTCCAGTTGCTCCTACTGGGGTTTAGCCATGCATTGAGTGTGGTAGGCACAATCTGGGCTAGTATTGGAGGAGATTGGGGGCTTGTCTGTGGTATGGGTCATTAGAGCATCGAATTAGAGAGTGTCCACATCGCTCTGATCAGATGTAAGCTACGGGACTGAGTTTTGTTTAGTCTTAGAGGGCAGTACAGCAGTCGCTAGGGGTTGTGGACCAGCTACGGGTGATAATGGTATGGGCCGAGGATAGAGAGCACCCGGCAGATGTGCTAATTAGATTGAGGTAAGGCAGCCTACACTCATTTATGCTGCTTGATGCTAAGAGGACAGAGACACCCCTGATGGGATCATGGGTACGTTCTTTTTTTTTTTGATGCTCCATATACCATTACGATAGACATAGGTTCTACACACTCTTATGTAGCTAGTACTGTTTTCGAAAACTTGAGGGGTTACTGTTGAGTGTACTTTTGGTGAGATTTTTGTACTGGGCCTATTGGGGCAATCTTTTTAGCTTAGTAGACAATATAGGAATGTTCTATTAGAGGTACAAGGGGCTGTATTTCTGAAAAATTTGGTAGAGCTACCGTTCGGGGAGTTCGATTTTATTCTGGGTATGGATTGGTTAGTGGAGCACAGAGTTAGTTCAGACTACGTAAGTAAGAGGGTTATTTTGAGAACTAGAGATGATAAGGAAGTTGTTGTGATCGACGAGCATCTGGATTACTTGTCTAATGTAATATCCGCCCTAATGTGACCCTAGTCGGAAAGTGGTTTCGGGACCACAAAACCGAGTCATAAAAATAATTAACCGTCATATTTGATGCTTATTATATGTATATATGCATGTGTGAAAATTTCATGTTTGAATTTTGTTAATTGTAAGTGAATTTTTTTAAATAGGACTTGTGTGAGAAAATTTAGAAATGTGCTAGGCAAATGTTAAAGTGGCCTATTGATGCATGTTAGAAAATGCTAGTCCTTGCATGTCAAATTACCCAAAACTTTAGGTAGTGGCCGGCCATGCAATGGGTTAAACATATTATAAACATTTTGTGTTAATGTGTTATGTTAAAAATAATAAAAGAAAAGGTTGGTAATAAAGTAATGAAAAGGGAGGGGTGATGAAAACAAAGTTGTTTCATCCATGCTCCTCCATTGCCGTGAATTGAAGGAAGAAAGAAGAGGAGGTTCGGTCACTTGGAACTTGAGGGAGGTTAGTCATTTGTGTTAGATTTTCTTTAAACTTTAAGCTTGTCTCCAGTTAATTAGCTAGTTTCTTACATAACCCATGTCAAAATTATGAAAATCTTGGTGATGGTTTGAGCATTCGGTTTTAGTTATTAAAGGATGAGATTGGGTTATGGTTTTTATGTTTTATGAAGAATTGTTGAAGAGAAGGGTTTTAGTTAGTCAAATGATAAATTCTAATGTTCATGAGTACAATGGCCAAACATAGATTTGTCTAATGAATTGAACAAATGCCGTGTGAGTGATTGAAATGAATGAGTTGGAGGTTGGATCATATTAAGATTCGGCTTTGCACATAAATATGAAGAGTTTGATATTTTATGATTTTTGGAAGGTAAATAAGGTTGTGCTCAAGTTAAATACAAGATTATGGCTGATTTGTGTTTAGTGAGTTTCGGCCAAGGACTTTATGTGCACTCGGTTCAAGTAGAGTAAACGTGACGGGTAGAAAATGGTTGTTAATTGAGATAGTTTAAGGTATTTGTAAGTAGTCGGAATAAATGAACAATAATAATAATAAATCATCTAGTGAATTGGTGTAATTGCCGAATTTGAACTAGAAAGTTATTGAGTAATGTTTGTATGTTATGCTTGGAATGTGATATGTATGAATTATAAGTTGGATTAAAGGCTGTTATATTGCCTTATCATTTTCGGGAATGTGCTATGTCAAAGAAATTGAGGGTTGATGTTTAAGTAAGGTAAGTATAGGTATATTCGGCTTGTAGTTTTATAAATGTGATATGAGTATTTTGTGTTGTAAATGAGTAGTAAGTATGTTAAGAATGGTTCTAAAATGTATATGGATGCCGTATGATTGTGTTTGATTGAGAAGTAAATTGTTTGATTTAGCTCAAGAGCTTAGAGGATCAAAGTTGGATAAGGGAAACGACAAAGTGGTCGAATAGCCGTTCAAATCGTTCGACAACATCCGAGGTAAGTTTTCGAGTAATGAAACTTAGTTTATGATTTGATTAAGTCATGACATATAAGCATAACAAATAAATGGTGATATAATGATTCTACTTGAATTGTATATTGAGGTGATTAGTTTATACCTATGACGGGTAGCCGAATGTGTATAGAGATTATGTTATAAAGCAAATCAAATCATGCTCTTTGTATGTGGCTATTGAGTCGAAAATGGCAATGGTTGATAAGTGTCTTGTGTTTGAATTCTAGTTATGAAAATGAAATATAGATGTGTCATGATTCATTGATATATGTGCTTGATTATTCGGATGATATTCGGGCTAAGTCCCGAAGGCATTTGTGCGAGTTCCTATATCCGGGCTAAGTCCCGAAGGCATTTGTGCCAGTGACTATATCCGGGCGAAGTCCGGAAGGCATTTGTGCGAGTAGTTGCTATACCCGGGCTAAGTCTCGAAGGCATTTGTGCTAGTGACTATATCCGGGCTAAGACCCGAAGGCATTTGTGTGAGTTGCTATATCCGGCTAAATCCCAAAGGTACTTGGGTTTGGAAGTGAGCGATCTTGCTGTAATAATTTCAATTAATACGCTCATAAAATACAAACGATAAGGTATGTTTCGTATATGCATCGGAAAGGTTGATTCCTTTCAAATAGTACTTGCTCAATTGATTAACGAGCTTCCGGCCTCTAGTTAGGTTTGATACCCTGTGTATGAATATATTGGTTGAAGAATGAAGAAATTATGATTTTGAGAATGTGCATATATGAAATTATTCATTTAGTCATATGAACGCTATACTTTAGTCGTAAATAATTTCGTTACTCAAAACTTACTAAGCATTAAATGCTTATTCCGTTTCTTTAATTCTCTGTTTTATAGATTTTTGTTCGTCAGCTATCAGACTCGGGATTGTCAAAGTCGAAGTCGTCCACACTATCTAAGCCCTTTTGGTACTCTTTTAGTTAAACGTTGATAATGGCATGTATAGGACTAACCTTTGTTGTTAATCAAGTACCTTTGGTAATGTGTATATATTCGGATAGCCATGCGAAAATGGCTTAAATATTTTGAGCATAGTATTAAAATCATTTTGTATATATATGGTTATTGAGAGGTGTGGAAATGCTTGGCAATGATTAGCCATTGGAATGGTTAATCACGATCATATTTGGTGCTATGTATGTCCAATGGCTAGTTGAATCATGGAAACTATGAAATAGGTGAAATTTACCTTAAAATAGATGCTGACAGCAGCAGTGATGTGAGTTTGAAAATTCATTACAAATAGCAGGAATGTAATTAAATAATGAATAAATTATGTAATCCAACCTTGATGAGTCTATTTTCATATGGAAGAAGCGAAACGACCATGTGAGCCTTATTTTATGAGATGTTTAAGTTTTCGTAAAACAGGGCCAGAACGGTTACTGGATCCCCTGTTCTGACTTTGGAAATTTACCATAAATTAACCAGAAAAAATTCGAAGTCATGCTTTATATGTGAAGATTCCGTTTTGAGTCTAGTTTCATTAGAAACAAACAGCATATGTATTGAAGCCCTGTACAGGGAGATATCTAAGTCGTAATGCATGAAGGTCAGAGTAGTCGAACCCTGAGACAGGGGAGACTTTAACTAATAAACTGTACTAATTGGCCCAACCAAAAATTCTAGAAAACAATCTGTAGATGGATATATGAGTCTAGTTTCAGGGAAATTTTACGGAATCAATTTTTGAGTTTTGGAACTCGAGATATGATTTTTAAGGTGACAGTGACGCAGTTAGCCAGCTTGTATGGAAATTTTAAAATGAACTGCGTAAATAAATGAATTAAGTTCGTTAACACCTCGTGTTCAACTCCGGAAACGGTCTCGGGTGCGGGGCGTTACAATTTTATTGGTATCAGAGCTACGGTTTAGTCGATTCTAGGACTACCGTAATACGTTCGGGTCTAGCTATACATGCCATTGTGTGTCTATTTGATAGTGTGGTGATTTCTGACAGTTAAAAATGTGTTTGTTTATAGTAATGGATCCCGATCCCAACCGAGCGGTAGCTGATGATCTTAAGAGTGTAGCGCCTGCTCCCGCACAAGGGACACCGTCGGTGGACTCTCAACCTATTGCTAGTAATCAGAATGACGAAGCTAGACAGGCTTTTTATAGCGTAATGAATGATTGGTTCAACCAATACATTCGAACTAATACGGCTGTTCCACAACCCCCATTTCCAACCAATACAACCCTTGCACCTGCGATACCTCTGGTAACTGACCAGATAAGGTTAAATAAGCCCCCAGTTGATCGAATCCAAAAACACGGGGCTACTGAATTTAAAGCTACAGATAGCGACGATGCCGAGCAAGCTGAATTTTGGTTGGACAACACTATTCGGGTACTTGATGAACTATCTTGCACACCCGATGAATGCCTAAAGTGTACGATCTCCTTGCTACGTGATTCTACCTACTATTGGTGGAATACGTCGATACCTGTTGTGCCCAGAGAGCAAGTAACTTGGGAGTTTTTCCAAACCGAGTTTCGAAAAAAGTATATCAGCCAGAGATTCATTGATCAAAAACGAAAAGAATTTCTTGAACTTAAACAAGGTTCCATGTCGGTTACTGGTTATGAACGAAAGTTTGTAAGGCTTAGCCGGTACGCGCGAGAATGCATTTCTTCAGAAGCTGTGATGTGTAAACGTTTCGAAGATGGACTGAACGATGATATAAAGCTGTATGTTGGCATTTTAGAAATCAGAGAATTTGTGGTACTTGTCGAGCGACCTTGCAAAGCCGAAGAGGTCAGTAAGGAGAAAAGAAAAGCTGATATGGGAGCAAAGGAGTTTCGTAAGAGATCTTCGGGAAAGCCCTTTCAACAGTCATCGAAGAAATTTAGAGATGATTTAGGCCGACCTAGAGACACGTCGGGCTTTTCTAGACGAGACCGTGATGGACCCCCTGTGAGTACACGAGTTACTTCGGTCGCCAGTGTTGGAAATGATCGTCGAGGCAGAACAGAGTGCCAGTATTGTGGTAAATGGCATTCTGGGAGTTGTAGATTCCATGACCGCTCCTGTTACAAGTGCGGATCAGTTGACCACTTTATTAAAGATTGCCCGAGATTGTCTGAACAGAATGTAAATCAGAGTGGGAAACCGGGTGCTACTACTGCTCGAGGTAGACCATCTAAAAATGCGGGGAATGCTAGTGGCGGTCAGAGAGGATCTAGAGATGTTACCACCAGATCTGAGGTTCGTGCTCCTGCCAGAGCTTATGCTATACGTGCACGCGAGGATGCTTCTTCGCCTGATGTTATTATGGTACATTCACTCTCTTTGATACTAATGTGATTGCATTGATTGACCCTGGTTCTACTCATTCTTATATATGTGAGACTTTAACATCCAGTAAGACTTTACCTGTTGAGTCTACTGGGTTCGTTATTAGAGTGTCGAATCCCTTGGGTCATTGTGTGCTTGTTGATAAGGTGTGTAAGAAATGTCCCCTAGTAATTCGAGGTTCCTATTTTCCGGCGGACTTGATGCTTTTACCGTTTGATGAATTTGATGTTATACTCGGTTTGGATTGGTTGACCGTGCATGATGCGGTTGTGAATTGCAAAAGCAAGACTATTGATTTGAGGTGTGGAAATAATGAGATAATCCGAGTTGAGTCTACTGTCTTAAATGGATTGCCAACAATAATATCCTCGATGTTAGCTCAAAAATATGTGAGAAAGGGGTGTGAAGCGTATCTTGCATACGTGCTTGATAATGAAAAATCAGGAAAGAAACTTGAATCGGTACCAGTGGTTTGTGAATATCCGGATGTTTTTCCTGAAGAATTACCGGGGTTACCACCTGTTCGGGAAGTAGAGTTTGACATCGAACTTGTACTTGGGACTACACCGATTTCGATAGCTCCGTATCGTATGGCACCAACGGAATTGAAAGAATTAAAAACTCAGTTGCAAGAGTTGATGGATAGAGGTTTCGCTCGACCGAGTTTCTCGCCTTGGGGTGCACCAATATTGTTTGTGAAAAAGAAGGACGGAACCATGAGGTTGTGCATCGACTATCGTCAGCTGAATAAAGTGACAATAAAGAATAAATATCCGTTACCGCGTATTGATGATTTGTTTGATCAACTAAAGGGAGCCTCAGTGTTTTCAAAGATAGATTTGAGATCGGGTTATTATCAGTTGCGAATTCGAGAATCGGATATACCCAAAACTGCTTTTAGAACGAGATACGGTCACTACGAGTTTTTAGTGATGCCATTTGGGCACACTAATGCCCCGGCGGTATTTATGGATTTGATGAATCGAATCTTCAGACCGTATTTGGATCGTTTGTAGTTGTGTTTATCGATGATATTTTGGTCTATTCGAAAAATGAAACCGAACATGCTGAGCACCTGAGATTAGTGTTGCAGATTTTACGGGATAAGCAGTTATATGCTAAGTTCGGTAAATGTGAGTTCTGGTTGAGAGAAGTTAGCTTTTTGGGACATGTGGTATCTGCATCGGGTATTCGAGTTGATCCGAGCAAAATTTCAGCCATACTTAACTGGAAGCCTCCGAGAAACATTATTGAGGTTCGGAGCTTTTTGGGACTTGCCGGTTACTACAGACGGTTTGTAAAGGGTTTCTCGATGATAGCCACACCAATGACGAAACTACTTCAGAAAGATGTTAAGTTTGAATGGACAGAAAATGTCAAAAAAAGTTTCGATCAACTAAAAGCTTATTTGACTGAAGCTCCAGTACTAGTGCAGCCTGAATCAGGCAAAGAGTTTGTCATTTATAGTGATGCATCCTTACTTGGGTTGGGTTGTGTATTGATGCAAGAAGGTCGAGTTGTAGCTTATGCGTCGAGGCAATTGAAGCCACATGAGAAAAATTATCCAACCCATGATCTCGAATTAGCTGCCATCGTGTTCGCTTTGAAAATATGGCGACAATACTTATTTGGTGAGAAGTGCCATGTATTTTCGGATCACAAAAGTCTCAAATATTTGATGACTCAAAGAGATTTGAATCTGCGACAAAGACGTTGGCTTGAATTGTTAAAAGATTATGAACTTGTCATTGACTATCACCCGGGAAAGGCTAATGTGGTTGCGGATGCTTTAAGTCGTAAATCACTGTTTGCTTTACGAGCGATGAATGTACACTTGTCTGTTCTATCCGATAATGTGTTAGTAGCAGAATTAAAGGCTAAACCATTATTGATTCATCAAATTCGTGAAGCTCAGAAAGTCGATGATGAATTAGTTGCAAAACAGGCTGAATGTGATTCGAATAGGGAATCAGAGTTTCAAATTGATGATGACGATTGTTTGAGGTTCAGAAGTCATTTGTGTGTTCCAAGAAATTCAGAACTTATTTCGATGATTCTGAACGAAGCTCATTGTAGCCGAATGTCAATTCACCCGGGGAGTACGAAAATGTACAACGATCTGAGACGTCAGTTTTGGTGGCATGGTATGAAATGAGACATTTCCGATTTTGTTTCGAAGTGTTTAATATGTCAACAAGTGAAAGCGGAACATCAAGTGCCTACAGGTTTACTTCAGCCGATTATGATACCTGAATGGAAATGGGATCGAGTCACGATGGATTTTGTATCTGGGTTGCCATTGTCGGCAACCAAGAAAGATGCGATTTGGGTTGTTGTTGATAGACTGACTAAGTCGGCTCATTTTGTTCCCGTACGTACGGATTACTCATTGGATAAACTAGTTGAATTGTATGTTTCTCAGATTGTAAAACTACACGGGGTACCGATTTCTATTGTGTCGGATAGAGATCCGAGATTCACCTCGCGATTGTGGAAGAAATTGCAAGAAGCTTTGGGTACCAAGTTGCATTTTAGCACCGCTTTTCATCCCCAGACCGATGGTCAATCCGAGCGGATAATTCAGATACTCGAGGATATGTTGAGATGTTGCATCCTTGAGTTTAGTGGTTCATGGGAGCGGTATTTACCTTTGATTGAATTCGCTTACAACAATAGTTTTCAATCAAGTATTAAGATGGCGCTTACGAGGCTTTGTACGGTCGTAAATGCCGTACACCATTGTTTTGGACCGAGCTCGGTGAAAGTAAAATTTTCGGAGTTGATTTGATTAAAGATGCTGAGCAGAAAATAAAAATAATTCGTGAAAGTCTGAAGGCAGCATCAGATCGTCAGAAGTCGTACGCGGATTTAAAACGAAGAGATATTGAGTATCAGGTGGGAGACAAAGTGTTTCTTAAAGTTTCACCTTGGAAAAAGATACTCAGATTTGGCCGTAAGGGCAAACTGAGTCCGAGGTTCATAGGGCCGTATGAAATATCCGAACGAGTTGGCCCAGTGGCATATAGATTGATTTTACCCCCTGACCTCGAGAAGATTCACAACGTTTTTCATGTCTCAATGCTTCGACGTTACAGATCTGATCCTTCGCACATAATAAATCCCTCCGAGGTTGAAATTCAAGCCGATATGAGTTATGAAGAAGAACCAATTCGCATCCTAGCTCGTGAAGTGAAAGAGTTGCGAAACAAGAGGGTTCCGTTAGTAAAGGTGTTATGGCTCAAACACGGGATCGAAGAAGCTACTTGGGAAATCGAGAACTCTATGAAAGAACAATACTCAAACCTATTTATCGATAAGATTTTCGGGGACGAAAATTTCTTAAGTGGGGGAGAGTTGTGACAGCCCTAATGTGACCCTAGTCGGAAAGTGGTTTCGGGACCACAAAACCGAGTCATAAAAATAATTAACCGTCATATTTGATGCTTATTATATGTATATATGCATGTGTGAAAATTTCATGTTTGAATTTTGTTAATTGTAAGTGAATTTTTTTAAATAGGACTTGTGTGAGAAAATTTAGAAATGTGCTAGGCAAATGTTAAAGTGGCCTATTGATGCATGTTAGAAAATGCTTGTCCTTGCATGTCAAATTACCCAAAACTTTAGGTAGTGGCCGGCCATGCAATGGGTTAAACATATTATAAACATTTTGTGTTAATGTGTTATGTTAAAAATAATAAAATAAAAGGTTGGTAATAAAGTAATGAAAAGGGAGGGGTGATGAAAACAAAGTTGTTTCATCCATGCTCCTCCATTGTCGTGAATTGAAGGAAGAAAGAAGAGGAGGTTCGGTCACTTGGAACTTAAGGGAGGTTAGTCATTTGTGTTAGATTTTCTTTAAACTTTAAGCTTGTTTCTAGTTAATTAGCTAGTTTCTTACATAACCCATGTCAAAATTATGAAAATCTTGGTGATGGTTTGAGCATTCGGTTTTAGTTATTAAAGGATGAGATTGGGTTATGGTTTTTATGTTTTATGAAGAATTGTTGAAGAGAAGGGTTTTAGTTAGTCAAATGATAAATTCTAATGTTCATGAGTACAATGGCCAAACATAGATTTGTCTAATGAATTGAACAAATGTCGTGTGAGTGATTGAAATGAATGAGTTGGAGGTTGGATCATATTAAGATTCGGCTTTGCACATAAATATTAAGAGTTTGATATTTTATGATTTTTGGAAGGTAAATAAGGTTATGCTCAAGTTAAATACAAGATTATGGCTGATTTGTGTTTAGTGAGTTTCGGCCAAGGACTTTATGTGCACTCGGTTCAAGTAGAGTAAACGTGACGGGTAGAAAATGGTTGTTAATTGAGATAGTTTAAGGTATTTGTAAGTAGTTTGAATAAATGAACAATAATAATAAATCATCTAGTGAATTGGTGTAATTGCCAAATTTGAACTAGAAAGTTATTGAGTAATGTTTGTATGTTAAGTGATAGAATAGAGCGAATGCTTGGAATGTGATATGTATGAATTATAAGTTGGATTAAAGGCTGTTATATTGCCTTATCATTTTCGGGAATGTGCTATGTCAAAGAAATTGAGGGTTGATGTTTAAGTAAGGTAAGTATAGGTATATTCGGCTTGTAGTTTTATAAATGTGATATGAGTATTTTGTGTTGTAAATGAGTAGTAAGTATGTTAAGAATGGTTCTAAAATGTATATGGATGCCGTATGATTGTGTTTGATTGAGAAGTAAATTGTTTGATTTAGCTCAAGAGCTTAGAGGATCAAAGTTGGATAAGGGAAAGGAAAAAGTGGTCGAATAGCCGTTGAAATCGTTCGACAACATCCGAGGTAAGTTTTCGAGTAATGAAACTTAGTTTATGATTTGATTAAGTCATGACATATAAGCATAACAAATAAATGGTGATATAATGATTCTACTTGAATTGTATATTGAGGTGATTAGTTTATACCTATGACGGGTAGCCGAATGTGTATAGAGATTATGTTATAAAGCAAATCAAATCATGCTCTTTGTATGTGGCTATTGAGTCGAAAATGGCAATGGTTGATAAGTGTCTTGTGTTTGAATTCTAGTTATGAAAATGAAGTATAGATGTGTCATGATTCATTGATATATGTGCTTGATTATTCGGATGATATCCGGGCTAAGTCCCAAAGGCATTTGTGCGAGTTCCTATATCCGGGCAAGTCCCGAAGGCATTTGTGCCAGTGACTATATCCGGGCGAAGTCCGGAAGGCATTTGTGCGAGTAGTTGCTATACCCGGGCTAAGTCCCGAAGGCATTTGTGCTAGTGACTATATCCGGGCTAAGACCCGAAGGCATTTGTGCGAGTTGCTATATCCGGCTAAATCCCGAAGGTACTTGGGTTTGGAAGTGAGCGATCTTGCTGTAATAATTTCAATTAATACGCTCATAAAATACAAACGATAAGGTATGTTTCGTATATGCATCGGAAAGGTTGATTCCTTTCAAATAGTACTCGCTTAATTGATTAACGAGCTTCCGGCCTCTAGTTAGGTTTGATACCCTGTGTATGAATATATTGGTTGAAGAGTGAAGAAATTATGATTTTGAGAATGTGCATATATGAAATTATTCATTTAGTCATATGAACGCTATACTTTAGTCGTAAATAATTTCGTTACTCAAAACTTACTAAGCATTAAATGCTTATTCCGTTTCTTTAATTCTTTGTTTTATAGATTTTTGTTCGTCAGCTATTGGATTCGGGATTGTCGAAGTCGAAGTCGTCCACACTATCTAAGCCCTTTTGGTACTCTTTTAGTTAAACGTTGATAATGGCATGTATAGGACTAACCTTTGTTGTTAATCAAGTACCTTTGGTAATGTGTATATATTCGGATAGCCATGCGAAAATGGCTTAAATATTTTGAGCATAGTATTATAATCATTTTGAATATATATGGTTATTGAGAGGTGTGGAAATGCTTGGCAGTGATTAGCCATTGGAATGGTTAATCACGATCATATTTGGTGCTATGTATGTCCAATGGCTAGTTGAATCATGGAAACTATGAAATAGGTGAAATTTACCTTAAAATAGATGCTGACAGCAGCAGTGATGTGAGTTTGAAAATTCACTAAAAATATTAGGAATGTAATTAAATAATGAATAAATTATGTAATAGAACATTGATGAGTCTATTTTCATATGGAAGAAGCGAAATGACCATGTAAGCCGTATTTTATGAGATGTTTAAGTTTTCGTGAAACTGGGCCAGAACAGTTACTGGATCCTCTGTTCTGACTTTGGAAATTTACCATAAATTAACCAGAAATAATTAGAAGTTATTCTTTATATTTACAGATTCCTTTTTGAGTCTAGTTTCATTAGAAACAAACGGCATATGTATTGAAGCCCTGTACAGGGAGATATCTAAGTTGTAATGCATGAAGGTCAAAGTAGTCAAACCCTGAGATAGGGGAGACTTTAACTAATAAACTGTACTAATTGGCCTGACCAAAAATTCTAGGAAAAAATCTGTAGATGGATATATGAGTCTAGTTTCATGGAAAATTTACGGAATCAGTTTTTGAGTTCTGGAACTCGAGATATGATTTTTAAGGTGACAGTGACGCAGTTAGCCAGCTTGTCTGAAAATTTTAAAATGAACTGTGTAAATAAATGAATTAAGTTCGTTAACACCTCGTGTTCGACTCCGGCAACGGTCTCGGGTGCGGGGCGTTACAGGGCACCAGTTTTGTTTGTAAAGAAAAATGATGGTACTTATAACACCTCTTACCTGTATTCCACGCTGGAAGAGGGTACGACGTATTACCGGACTTATACAAAAGCAATCACACAAAACCGAAATGTAAATTTCCATCCAAATTTAAAACTTTTCAAAAACATTTATAACGTCCCTAAAATGAACCTACGAGGCCCATAACATGCATTGGAAGCGGTTTCTAACTAAACCGAGAACTTTAGAAAACTTCACAACACTGAGATAATTTTTCATGTTTTAAGAGCCACACGCCCGTGTGGTTTAGGACACACCCGTGTGGGTAGGCCGTGTGGTCACAGACACCCATGTCCTTAACCCTTGTAACTCTCTGTTTGTCACCTAAAACCAAATTGAAGACACACAACCAAGTCAAATGCCTATGTGCTAGGCTGTATGGTCGATTTAGTTTCATAATTTTTCATAAATAGGTGCAGACTTCACACGCCCAGGGCACACGCCCGTGCCTGAGGCCATGTCATCCACACGACTGAGACACATGCCCATGTCTCTGCCCATGTGCTCAATTCTGAGCATTCTGTTTTGTAACAATTAAGGTGCAGGGGAGACACGATTGGAACACATGCCCATGGGGCAAGCCGTGTGTCACACATGGCCAAGACACATGCTCGTGTGTCACATACAGCCTAGACACATGCCCGTGTATCTATCCATGTGGACAAAAACAAGGCTATTTACCAAGCCATTTTGTCACCCTTTTTTACACACCTACAGAATAAAATATAACACCAATCCAAGCAATTACATTACACCAATTTAGCCAAAATCAAGACATCCACTCATCATTCACATGCTACCTTTTACCACATACAAACATAACATACTTATCAACTTAACCATGCAAATTTCCACATCCATGAAAACATCATCATATGTATATATACTTAAACCAATATTAGCTAATTTCAATGGCCATTTACAAAATGAATTATCAACCAATATAGGCCAACACATTAGGCCAATTCAATTATGACACATAATGAAATAACCAAGTCCCTATACATGTCATAACTCAAAATTTCAAATTCATTCGTATCCAAAATAATCAGTTGATAGTGTGAGTGGATCTCCGACAGTCTCCGATCCTTGAGCTAGCATGGTGACACTATAAGACAAGAGAAAGAAAGGGGAAGTAAGCTATATAGCTTAGTAAATTCCCATGCAAATAATAGGCATCATAACCAAATATTTAACATACAATTAACATGATGATAATTGGCATAAATATTATTAAGATCTTATAATCATAACTTACTCATTCATAACCTTACCGAGGATTCATCACATAACGAGCTCACTACATATGAGTTTTACGTACATACCTGAATAATCTCAAATTGGATTTGTATGCAATTTACCTTTGACATACACATTAAATTACCCATTGGACCACCTGGAATACTAAAGGATACTCAGGAGTTCTGTACACACGGTACCATACCAATGCCATATCCCAGATATGGTATTACATGGGATCTCGTATCGATGCCAATAGCCTGGCTATAGTCTTACATGAAGTCTCATATCGATGCTATATCCTAGATATGGTCTTACACGAAGTCTCATATAGATGCCATATCCCAGATATGGCTTTACACATAGTCTTAGTAACCCTAATGTCATGCCATTTGTATCCTATCTATTCCTATGGTTCAATCGGGATTTCACTCTTGTCGTAACTTTTTCGAACACGTCCATCAATAAATCACAATTCATGAAATAATAAAGCATTTAAAACATAATTAAAACAATGCATTATTTACATAAGAACTTACCTCGGTACAAAAATAGTAGAAATAGGACCTACTCGTCAAACACCTTATTTTTCCCTCGATCTAGGTCTGAACCTCGTTTCCCTTGATCTATAATAGTAAATTTAACTCATTTATTATTCACATTACTCAAATCAGTTCAAAATCACATTATTGAAAAATTATATTTTTCCATAAACTTTGACATTTTTACACTTTGGCCCTAGGCTCCTAAATTGAAATAGATTCAATTTCCTCGATTCCCAAGCCTATTCGGACTCTTTTATGCTTATAACAAGCCACATTTTTCATTTAATCACACTTTTACACACATTTATAACCTTTTTACAAATTGATCCTTTTGACATTTTCATCAAAAATCACCAAGCAAAAGTTGTTTATCATACACCAAACACACATTTTCTACCATTAGACATCAAAATACACACAAATCTAACATTTTACAAACCCTAGACCTTAATCATTTCTCAAATTAATGGTAGAAATAAATAGATCGAGTGATAATGACTTTAAAAATGTAAAGAGCATTAAAAACGGGGCAAGAATGGACTTACAATCGAGTTGAAAGTGGCCAAACCCTAGCTATGGCTTCCCTTATAAATTTTTGCACAAGCAAGGAGAAGATGGACAAGATTTTGGCTTGATTTTTTCTTTTTAATTCATTAATTACTAAATGATCAAAATGTCCTTTTCTCAAAACACTAAAATTCACTTACCTCATACATATTTTTGTCGAACTTATAGTAAAATGGTCTAATTACCATCTAAGGACCTTCAATTTAAAATCTCATAGCAATTAGACACCTCTAGCATGTAGAACTCAAGTTTTGTACTTTTTACAATTTAGTCCTTTTTGCTAAATTTAGAGCTCAAATATCAAAATTTTTGAACAAAATTTTCATAAAATCATTCTATAAAACTATAGACCATAAAAATGTAATAAAAATAAGTTTCACTATGTCGGATTCGTGGTCTTGAAAATATTCATGGATCTGATGAACTAGGTTTTTCAACCGTATCTGGATCAGTTCATCGTTTCTTTATTGATGATATGCGGGTATACTCTAAGACGGAGGATGAGTATGATGAGCATCTTAGAGTAGTGCTTCAGATACTACGAAAGAAACAGCTCTAGGTTAATTTGAGCAAATATGAATTCTGGTTACGAGAGGTAACATTTCTAAGGCACGTGGTTTCTGCTGTGGGGATCCAAGTTGATCCAAGTTGATTCTAGAAAGATTGAGGCTGTGCTTGATTGGAAATAGCTTAAGAATGTTTCTAATATTTGCAGTTTTCTTGGTCTGGCGGTTTATTGTCAGAGGTTTGTTGAGGGGTTCTCACTAATTGCAACTCCTTCGACTAAACTTCTGCATAAGAGTGTTCCTTTCGTCTGGACTAATGTGCAACAATCGAGCTTCAAGAAGCTCAAGTCTATTCTAACTCAGGCATCTATTCTGATATAGCCTAAATTTGGTAAGGAGCTTGTGGTGTATAATGGTGCGTCGCAAACCTGTTTGAAATGTGTATTGATGCAGGATAGTAAGGTTGTGGCTTATGCGTCCCGACAACTTAAGTCACACGAGGGAAATTATCGGATGCATGATCTCGAGTTTGGTTATCGTGGTTTTTTCCTTAAAGATCTGAAAGCATTATCTGTATGGTAAGAGGTGTATCATCTACACCGAACATAAGAGCCTCAAGTACCTCTTACTCAAAAGGAGTTGAATCTTAGGCAACGTCAATAGATTGAGCTGCTCAAGGATTATGACTACACGAGAGAGTATCATCTTGGTAAGGCCAATGTGGTGGCCGATGCTCTTAGTATTAAAGCGATGTCTGATTTGAGGGCCATGTTTTCTCATCTCAGTTGTTTGATGATCGGAGTCTATTAGCCAAGTTGCAAGTTAAACTGACTTAGATTGGGCAGTTTCGGGAAAAGTAGTTAGGGAATGAGTCTTTAGGTCTGCGATTTCGTTAGGTTGAGAGTGGCAGTATGTTTGATTTTGGACTGAATAAGGATAGAGTTTTATGATTCCGAGGACAGGTTTGTGTATCGAACGACTCTGATTTGAGACAGTTGATTCTGAGAGAAGCGCATTATAGCCCTTATACTATGCATCTCGGTGGAAATAAGATGTATCAAAATCTCCGTAAAATGTATTGGTGGCTGAGTTTGAAATGAAAGGTAACATGTTTTGTTGTTCGTTGTCTAACATGCCAGCAAGTTAAGGCTAAGCACCAATTGCCTTCGAGTTTACTCTAACCCATTAAGCTTCCCTTATGGAAATGGAACGTATGATGATGGACTTTGTTAGTGTGTTATCTTTAACACCTACTAAAAAAGGATTCTATTTGGGTCATCGTGGATCAGTTGACCAAGTCTGCCCACTTTATTCCAGTTCGGATGGATATTCTCTGCATAAGTTGGCCAAGCTATACATTTCTGAGATTGTGAGACTTCACGAGGTTCCAGTTAGGATAATTTCTGATAGGGATCCTCACTTCACCTCTCTGTTCTAGAAGCTCTGGGTTCGAGATTGAACTCAGTACTGCGCTCCATCCTTAGACTGATGGTCAATCTAAAAGGGTGATTCAGATACTGGAGGATATACTTCGGAGCTGTGTGATTGAATTTCGTGGTAGTTGGGAGGATTTTTTATTGTTAGCTAAGTTCGCCTACAGAACAGTTTCCAGTCCTACATTCAGACGGCACCTTACGAGGCTCTGTATGGTTGTAAGTGTCGTACTTTGCTATGTTGGATTGAGTTGGGTAAACGATGAGTTTTGGGTCTAGAGTTGGTTTCTGAGACTGAAGATAAAGTCAAGTTCATTTGGGATCATTTTAAGGTAGCTTTTGATAGACAAAAGTCTTATGCAGATCTTAAAAGGAGAGATATCGAGTACTCTGTAGGTGACACATATTCCTTAATGTATCTCCGTGGAAGAAAGTTCTGTGGTACGATTGTAAGGGCAGTTGAGCCTTAGGTTCATTGGGCCATATCGTATCCTGAAACATGTAGGATTGGTCACCTATTAGTTGGAGATACCTCTAGAGTTGACCGTATCCATGATTTTTTGACGTCTCGATGTTGAGACGGTATCGATTTGATCCATCTCACATTGTTTCTGTTGAAGAGATTGAAGTTAGACTGGATTTCATTTTTGAGGGGGAGCCGCTTCAAATTTTGGACTGAGATGTTAAGTTTTGAGGAGAAAGTCCATTCCGTTAGTTAAGGTTCTGTGGTGGAATCATGGCATAGAGAAGCCACATGGGAATCGGAGGACTCAATGCATAATAGTATCCTCATCTGTTCAGATTAGGTAATTTTGAGGCCAAAATTTCTTTTAGAAGGTAGAGTTGTAATGCCCTAAAATTTTTAACTTTGTTTCTATGAATTCTAATATAAAATGTGTATATGTTTTAGTGGTTAAGTGTTCTAAGTGTGTGTATGAGGTCTTGGGTTCAAGTCCATTTTTGGCTTTTGTTATTTTTATCCTAGCCTTATCCTTGTTGGGTAGGCTTATATTATATTTTTGGTAAACTCATATCAGAATGAGCCTTCTGATTCGAGTGGTAAGGAGTTAGTTTGTTGGAGGTCTTGTGTTTGAATCCGATGTGAGCGGGGGTGATAATGTTTGCTTTAGTTTAAAGGTTCAATGGAAGTGAGATTCTAAGGTAGTTGAGAGTTAGTGGGTTAGTTAGTGAGATAATGGAGGTTGAGATTTAGTAGGATTTCAATCAAATTGTTTGATTTTAATTTTAATTGGTTTTTGACGTTCTTTCTCAAGCTCCCACATTTGGTTTTTCTTCTCTTCTTCTCCATCTAGTTTTTCCCTTTCTTTAATCTTGCACTAGTCAAACGAATATTGAAAGGGGAATTGGCCTACTGTTAGGTATTCCATAAGTAGCAATTTATTTTGTTGATTTTGTTGTTCGTTTCGTCAACTTCTTCTATGAAAAGTTCGTTTGTAATTACTCGATTGTTGGATTAATCGTTAGTTCTATTGACGGTTTAGGAGAATCTCAAGAAGCACTTAATCCTTTAACGAGTTAAGGTGTTGAGGTGCATCGATTCATCTAAGATGAGCACTTGGATTTGGGGGTTTTAGTTTTTCATAATCGTTTCAAATTTTGACTTGCATCCTTAATCAATTATAGGTTTTGGTGGTCTCGAATTGCAGTAGCATAAAAATTGAACAAGGTGTATACTTAACACACGAGAAAACGAGGTTCGACGAAAGCCCAAAAACGGGTCTATCGACGCCACACGAGCGTGTGACGGCGAGAGAGTGGCCATATGGGCTACACGGTAATGCCGAAGTGGGTCTGTGGGCTACACAATGTGTGGGGTTGTAGGCCAAGCCGTGTGGGCCACAGGGCAAGGCCAATTTGGGCGTGTGGACCCTCACTGGCATGTGGGCACAAAATTCTAAAATTTTCCCTAGGTTCATACAGGTCTTTCAATCAACTGTGGCCTTTCGTCGGGTTGTTAAGGCTAAACAACCCTGTGGTATGTAATCTGTTAATCTGATAGTCTGATCTAAGTAGATAACTAATATGTATGATTGACTAATCTGTATGAGCAAGTATGATTTCTGTGCATGAGTATGTGAGGCATGCTATTCAGTTTATCTGTTTATTAATATTTGTTTCTGTATTCGGGGTGGGATTTGTATATATGGATAAAGTGATATGTACGTGCCTTGCGCATATTTTCTGGCAGCTTGATTGCATATTATTCTGTTATGTGTCGTATCGACACTATATAGTGTGTAGGGATGGGTAGTATTTTTTAACCCCACATGGTGTGATGGGATGGTCGGAGATGGTGTGTAGAGGATGGGGATAGGATTCTATAGATCTGTCTTGATTATCTAATTCTGATATCTATTTCTGTTAAAGACTTAAGACCATACCTGGATCGTTCTGCATATGAGAATAATGTGCACATTTGCATGTCTATCTCTGTTAGGTTACACACTAATTTACGAAAGCTCACATCTGTTTGTCTGTTCTGTTCAGCTAATCCTCAGATGTAGGTGGGTCGGTGCACGGAGGCCCAGCAGTGACCACTAGTTAAAAAATTGCCTTTAAGTTTTCATTATTTTAAATTTTGTATTTATTTGAGTGTTCGTAATTTTGGGGACACTGTGGACTGTATGCTTTTAACTATTGGTTTTGGTTTTGTTGGTTTTCTATCCTGTGACGTTTGTCAAAAATGATTTACGAAAACGACGATTTTACACAACAAAGGTTTTTCTGGAAATATAATCTCAATTTTTACCTATGCTTTTTTCACAATACCGCTGCAAAAATAAGTTCTATAAAAGATTAAAACTAAAGTGATTTTACCTTAACAACAACACCCAATATGTTTCATAAAAATTTGATTCTTTTAGTAATCCATTAAATGCGAGAACCTTAACATATTGAGATTGATTTCAAAATCTTTCTTCGTAACACTCTCTAATTTGGCAATAACATTTAGGCCGGGTTTGGGGTGTTATAGGAGCAATTTTATTTGAACAACTATATTCTTTTAAGAAGAGACAATTATTTAGAACAAGCTTTATGAGGAAAAAGCATGAGTACATAACTTTTGTTTGGAACAACTATGTTGAGAACATAAAATTTGGAATAAGTTAGAATAATTCTTTTTTAGGATCAACACTCATCTTGCATTTGCAAGAGATGTTTTGCATAAGATGTTTCACCAAAGTATTGATTCACCAAGGTAAAAGAAGTGGGAAAACCATCAGAATATGGAAAGGTTCTTGGGTTGTTTTTACTTTTGGATGTTCAGAAAAGCTTGACTTGGTGATTGAATATGAAGGTAGTTAAAGAGTTTCCTCTTAAAATTTTCTTCTAACATGAGTGCTTCCCTTCTTTTAGAAATATATTGAGCTCTTCTTCACTATTTACCATCACCAACAAAACTCTTCACCACTCCATCATTAATTCCTTTGTCAAGCCCAGCCCTGGGGTTGTCTGGAGGTGCAACTGCCTAGGGCCAAGGCTAAAAGGGATCATATATAATTTCCAGTTTTAAGGGCTCCAAAAAAATTTAACTTTTAAAGGCCAAAATATTTTTTCCACTTTTAAGGGTCCCAAAAAAATTTAGATTTTAGGGGCCCAAAATTTTTTACAACTTTTAGGGACCTAAAATGAATTTTGTCCAATTTTTAAGGAATCTAAACCGCATTTTATTGTTTTGCCTAGACTCCAAAATGTCAAAACAGGCTTGGCATTGCAACTCAAATAATTTCATTACTTCTATAATTGTCAACTTTGTAATTTCATTCTTGAACACTATAAATAAGAACCTTTCACAATTCGTGAGGGCAGTTTTGGGCACTTCAACATTCTGACTCTCAAAAGATATCTCTTAAACTCTCTAACCTATTCATTTGCTCAGCCTTTCCCCACCGTACCAACCACTACATGTCACCGCATTCAGTGCTACCAATGTGCTTCAATCATCCTCTTTCCTTTATTCTTATACATCTTATTCACTTGTTTATAATATTTTTCCTCTCCACCAAAAAAACCTATACATGTCTATTCAATTTGAGCAAACTTCATACAACCTTATATCTTTGTGTAGCCTTCAGTTTAAGACACTTTATTAATTAATTTCATTACAAAATTTACTTTTTTTTTGTCAAAATTAAGAAGATAGTTGAAGATTAATGGAGAATCTACGTTCTTAAATATGTAATCAACAATTGTAATTCAAGCATAATAGGTAGACCCATGTGAGAAATTATCTCTACAACATATTTCCCTGCAATCAAAATGATTTTACACAATCTCTCATCATTAAATGTCATATCAATACTTATAGAGATTTAAAAAAATTAAAAAAATTAGAGATATAAATACAATTTTAAACAAAAGTGTCTTTTTTCTTATTATAATATGTTAAAACAATTTTATCCTCCAAAAAATATCATTTTCTTTATCAGATTCAGAAACGGAGTCCGTTGACAAGTTAAATAGTCATATTCCCGACCGACACTTAAATCGCAAAAGTAGAATAATAATAGACGAAAATATATTAAAAAGAAATGTAAGAGATCAAATAATATGAAGGAAATTATTACTGTTAATGGAGAAAGCAGTCAAGATAAGGAAGCATTTAAGAAAGAACCAGATTGATTCTACACGTATGCTAAGTTGATTTCAATTTTGTTAGATAATTTTTATTATTCTTAAATACTTCAAATTTTTTTAATTCCTTTTCCTTTTGTTATGAATTATTTATTTTTTGAAATTATGTGTGTATATAGTTTTCTTCTATTTTCTATTATGCTAGAAATTTACGTGGAAAAATAAGAAAAAAAATTATGAATGTATATATCATAACTATTTTTCTTATTATGTTATTCATATTATTTTCATGTCCAATCAATACTTTTTTCTTATCTTATGATAGAAAATAATTAATAAAAGAAGCAAAAAAATATCAAGAATACATGAAGAAGTTTCTGGTACTGGAGTCGATCTTAGTGTCTATTTCTCTTGAGCCATCATCATTTATCACATGGAAAAAACTGGGAGAATCAATGAAGCAAAAATATAAGAAACCATAACATTTTCTAACCCAAATTCTCTTGAAACAATGGGATGAATCAAGTGGCAATGGCCATCAACAACAACAACATTGAAGTGATGATAATAAAGTAGCAACCTATTGGCAATGTTATGATCCACGCATAGCTAAAGCAACTGTGTGGTTATTGAAATTTTTCAATAGGCAATTTGTTTCTCATCATTACATTGCTAAAATCTGGCTTTCTGGTACAAATTATCATCATTTTGTTAATGATTTGGAAAATTTCTCATCCTTTAATATTGTTTAAAACTTAATTTCTATTAAAATTTAAAATAAAATGTTTTTTTTAATTCAATTCTTGCAATTTTGATATATTGAACTATTGGGTTTGTCATCTTGTCCAAGATTTTGAGAACAAATTGTTCATTTGTGATAAAAATGACTTATTCTATAACATTTTAGGTATGACTAAAAGGAAAATCAATTTGCTAAATGAGAATGAAAAATATATGTATATTATTAATAGAGTATAAAATATGGTTATCAAATTAAACAAAAATTATTTAAAAAATGTATAATTTTATACTCATTCGAAAGATAATTTTTTTTTAAATTTAGCTTAAATAATTTAGGACGTATATAGAAAATCCACCTTAGAAAAAAAAAATTATAGGGAAAATTAAATAAAGAAATGGGTAGAAGAGGTAACATTTCACAAATAGTGACCCAATCTTTTAAAAAAAAAAAGATGGGTTCACATATGGTCAATGCTAGCTCAGAGTCAATTAATTGCTAAATAGTTTTTGTCAATAAATACTTTTAAATTGTTACCTTAAAAAAGGTGTGCATATACCATAAATGGATCAATATTTAATGTTTTAAAGAAAAAGCTTTTAATCACTTCTAAAATTGTAAATTTAACTTTTTTTAGATGCAAAGTAGATTTATATATAAGATTACAATTACACGTATTGCTAATACATATTTAAATAATTATCATCGAAATTAATTATTAAAAATACAATAAAATTAAATAATTTCAAAGAAATATTTCAAGGTATTTCAAAAATAATAATTTCAAAACATCAGTTATTATGTAACTGTTTGACTCAGATTTCTACACAAATGGCAATGAGACTTCGTTTGTATTTATTAGATGCATATCAGCAATAATAATATGTCCGTATTTGGAAAAGAACTATAAAGTTTTTTAAAATCTTGGTTAATTTCAATTTAAATCCAATAATTTAAACTCTTTTTCTATTAAGTCTCTCCCAAATATGTGTTACTCCTTAATTAACATGCGCTTCCACTTTTTTTTAACTTGCTATACATGTTCTAAAATAGCTTTTTGGGGAAATTCTAAATTAAGAACTACTAATTACTATGGAATTTTATTAAGATTTTTTTTTAAAAAAAATTAAATGCAACTATTATACAATTTAAGTGTATAGATTTCTATATTGATAACACATCACGAAACATATAATGATTCATTTACTTAAAATTAATTCATCTACTATTAGACTAATTGCTTTGAATGCACTGCATAAAGATATTAATGGTTTATCTACTATTAGATTAATTACTATGTCATAGTTTATCCTTTTCTTTTTCTTTTTTTAAAAAGTAATTCATAATACAATTGTTTAATTAATATTTTTATCTTTCCGATGCTTAAGTTAAAAACCAAAAGTTGAAAAAAGAACGTGTGCAAATTTAAAAAAAAACACGTGGTACACAATTTTATGCAACGAACGTAATTTTATTCATGCATGCACATTGCACATCCAAATTGAGATAGGGGTATATAAATAAAAAAAACTATGCGTCATCAACCAAATTATTGGATAATAGCTAAAATAAAGAAATGAAACATCCACTAGGACTAATTAAAAAAAGAAAAATTAAGAGAAAAAACTGCAAAATACTAGAAAAAGAGAAGACACCAACACGCTAAGGGACTATAAATAGTGCAAAAAGACACCAGCAACAGCACATCCATAAACATTTTAGCATTAGCATTTTAGTGGTCATGACTTCAAGTGGTGAGTCAAGCTCAAGAATGAATGCAAGAATGAGGATGCCTGAACAGAATAATATCGCACTATTAATAATCACTTTGATGAATGTAAAAGATTGGCTCATCAAAAGAGCAACAGGAACTATAGTGTCACAAGCAACAGTTCAAAGCCCGTCACCATTGCACCAATGCATTCAATGGAGGCTATTGCGTAGATGGGATATTTGGCGCGCAAGAACTAGCCCGATTCGGTAACCATGGAGAAAGCCTGTCAGATTGAAGTTTTGGCCGGTAATAAGAATGCAACTTAGGCTATTTGATAACTAAATCTTAGAAGATTCATAGAATCATATCTTGTGAAGATTATATTAGATTTGATATGAAATATCTTGTAAATCGCATATTTAAGGATAGATGAATCTCGTCCTTTTTGTATTGTAATCTTACTGTCGATTTTAGGTGAGCTCACTATATGTAGAGAGCCTCCCCCTCATTTGTGCTCACCTATTCATTGTTTCATTATTCTTTGTGATACAAAAGAATATGAAAGCATTACTCAAACA
>NC_053433.1:29935751-30068728 GCF_007990345.1 Gossypium hirsutum | reverse complement strand
TATCACTTTAAGTATATGCCGAATATACTTAATCATACATCACCAAACAATTTCTAAAATCTCATATCATATACACTAGGCCGATTGCCCTCACCAAGTTCACCTATGTTCTTCAACATTCTTCATTGATCAAGCACATATTCGGCTAAGAAATGGCAATTTTAGCAACCTTCGATTTAGTACTTAACTTTTACCACATATCAAATAACTCATTTCCTTACTCATGTGACCACGTATATTCGGTCATGCATGCACACAAAAAATCAATTTGGAGACTCTATCAATCCAACATACATTCGGCACCTTCATCCACCATTCTACCAAGCATGTAATATTCAAACACAACCAAACCCACATTCGGCCCTAGCTCATAACAAGGTAGCCGATTTATTTTTTTTATAGTTCAAACACTCCTCTATCATCATTCACCTAACTTTAACATGAAACAACAAAACTCACCATTTCTCATCCAAATAACATGAACAACAACCATTCCTTGAACCCTTTCTCATGACCGATTGCTCATGTTATCAACAAGATTCAAGGTTTAAACATGGGCTATTTAAAACATGCATGCATCTCAAAGACAACATCAAACATACCTTAGTCTAACAACCACCATAGCCGATTTTTCTCAGCCTTTTTCCCCTTCCTTTCTTTCCTCTATTCGGCCAAGGATGTTCAAGAATGAACTCTTTTTTTTTTTGTTTTCTTTCTTCAATTCACGGCAACAAGGGGGGTGAGACCATGTACTTTTTTTTTTCTCCATCACCCTTCCTTTCATTATTTAATCACCATGCTTATTATTTTATTTTTCTTAACATGCATCACTAGCATAACATGTTGGAGACATGTTTCCACCTATAGCATGGCCGGCCACTACATATTAGGGAGGGGGAATTTGACATGCAAGTCCCCTTTTTCTTCCACATGCACTAATAGGTCCTCATGCATTGACCTATCACATTTTAAAATTTTCTCATATAAGTCCTATTGACTAAATTCACATGCAATCGACTAAATCGAAGCTTGAAATTTTTACACATTCATGATTACATATTCTAGACAATAAACATCACATTCAAACCTTTCGGTGACTCGGTTTAGCGGTCCCGAAACCACTTCCCGGCTAGGGTCAATTTTGGGCTGTCACAACTCTCCCTCACTTAAGAAATTTTCGTCCTCGAAAATCTTACCAGTAAATAGGTTTGGATATCGTTCTTTCATCGAGCTCTCGGGTTCCCAGGTTGCTTCCTCGATCCCGTGTTTGAGCCACAACACCTTAACCAACGGAACCCTTTTGTTTCGCAACTCTTTCACCTCACGAGCTAGGATACGTATCGGTTCTTCTTCATAACTCATATCGGCTTGAATTTCAACCTCTGATGGGCTAATTATATGCGACGGATCAGATCGATAGCGTCGAAGCATCGAAACATGAAAGACATCGTGAATCTTTTCAAGCTCAGGGGGCAAAATCAATCTATACGCAACTGGCCCCACTCGTTCGGAGATTTCGTACGGCCCAATGAATCTCGGGCTCAACTTGCCCTTACGGCCAAACCTAAGTACCTTTTTCCAAGGCGAAACTTTAAGGAACACTTTATCTCCCACCTGATATTCAATGTCCTTCCGTTTCAGATCCGCATACGATTTCTGACGATCTGTGGCTGCCTTCAAACTTTCACGGATTACTTTTACTTTCTGTTCGGCATCTTTAATCAAATCAACTCCGAAAATTTTACTTTCACCGAGCTCGGTCCAAAACAATGGTGTACGGCATTTACGACCGTACAAAGCCTCGTAAGGTGCCATCTTAATACTTGATTGAAAACTATTGTTGTAAGCGAATTCAATCAAAGGTACATACCGTTCCCATGAACCACTAAACTCAAGGATGCAGCATCTCAGCATGTCCTCGAGTATCTGAATTATCCGCTCGGATTGACCATCGGTTTGGGGATGAAAAGCGGTGCTAAAATGCAGCTTGGTACCCAGAGCTTCTTGCAATTTCTTCCAAAATCGCGAGGTGAATCTCGGATCTCTATCCGACACGATAGAAATAGGTACTCCATGTAATCTCACAATCTGAGTAACATACAATTCGGCTAGTTTATCCAATGAAAAATCCGTACGCACGGGGATAAAGTGAGCCGACTTAGTCAACCTATCAACAACAACCCAAATCGCATCCTTCTTACTTGCGGACAATGGTAGTCCGGACACAAAGTCCATTGTGACTCGGTCCCATTTCCACTCGGGTATCATGATCGGCTGAAGTAACCCTGAAGGCACTTGATGTTCCGCTTTCACTTGTTGACATATTAAACATCTCGAAACAAAGTCGGAGATGTCTCGCTTCATACCATGCCACCAAACCGACGTTTCAAGTCGTTGTACATTTTCGTGCTCCCCGGGTGAATTGACATTCGGCTACAATGGGCTTCGTTCAGGATCATCGGAATGAGTTCCGAATTCCTTGGAACGCACAAACGACTTCGAAACCTCAAACAACCATCATCATCAATCTGAAACTCCGATTCCTTGTTCGGAACACACTCAGCTTGTTTTGCAACTAATTCATCATCGACTTTCTGAGCTTCATGAATTTGATGAGTCAATAATGGTTTGGCTTTTAATTCAGCTACTAACACATTGTCAGGTAGAACAGACAAGTGTACATTCATCGCTCGCAAAGCAAACAGTGATTTTCGGCTTAAGGCGTCCGCAACCACATTAGCCTTTCCCGGGTGGTAATCAATGACAAGCTCGTAATCTTTCAACAATTCAAGCCAACGTCTTTGTCGCAGATTCAAGTCCCGTTGAGTCATCAAATATTTGAGACTTTTGTGATCCGAAAACACATGGCACTTCTCACCAAACAAATAATGTCGCCATATTTTCAATGCAAACACAATGGCGGCTAGTTCGAGATCATGGGTCGGATAATTTCTCTCGTGTGGCTTCAATTGTCTCGACGCATAGGCCACAACTCGACCTTCTTGCATCAATACGCAACCCAACCCGAGTAGGGATGCGTCACTATAAACGACAAACTCTTTACCCGATTCGGGTTGTACCAAAATTGGAGCTTCAGTCAGATGAGTTTTCAGTTGATCGAAGCTTTTCTGACATTTCTCCGTCCATTCGAACTTAACATCCTTCTGAAGTAGCTTCGTCATTGGTGTGGCTATCATCGAGAAACCTTTGACAAATCGTCGGTAATAACCGGCGAGCCCTAGAAAGCTCCGGACTTCGGTAACATTTCTCGGAGGCTTCCAGTTAAGTATGGTTGAAATTTTGCTCGGGTCAACCCGAATACCCGATGCGGATACCACATGACCCAAGAAGCTAACCTCTCTTAGCCAGAACTCACACTTACTGAACTTAGCATATAACTGCTTATCCCGCAAAATTTGCAACACTAGCCTCAGATGCTCAACATGTTCGGCCTCATCTCTTGAATAGACCAAGATGTCATCAATAAACACAACTACGAACCGATCCAAATACGGCCTAAAGATCCGATTCATCAAATCCATAAACACCGCAGGGGCATTAGTGAGCCCAAACGGCATCACTAAGAACTCATAGTGACCGTACCTCGTTCTGAAAGCAGTTTTGGGTACGTCCGAATCTCGAATCCGCAACTGATAATAACCCGATCTCAAATCTATCTTTGAAAACACCGATGCCCCCTTTAATTGATCGAACAGATCATCAATACGCGGCAACGGATATTTATTCTTTATCGTCACTTTATTCAGTTGACGATAATCAATGCACAACCTCATGGTTCCGTCCTTCTTTTTCACGAACAATACTGGTGCACCCCAAGGTGAGAAACTCGGTCGAGCGAAACCTCTATCCGTCAATTCTTGCAACTGAGCTTTCAACTCTTTTAACTCGGTTAGTGCCATACGCTACGGAGCGATCGAAATAGGCGTAGTTCTAGGTACAAGCTCAATACCAAACTCTACCTCCCGAACAGGTGGCAAACCCGGTAACTCTTCAGGAAAAACATCCGGGTATTCACAGACCACCGGCACCGATTCGGGTTTCTTTTCTAACTCCTTGTCATCAAGTACATACGCGAGGTATGCTTCGCACCCTTTCCTTACATATTTCTGGGCCAACATTGCTGATATTACAGCTGGCAACCCCCTTAAGTCCGCAGACTCAACTCGGATTATTTCGTTATTTGCGCACCTCAAATCGATAGTCTTGCTTTTGCAATTCACAACCGCATCATGCGCGGTTAACCAATCCAAACCAAGAATAACATCAAACTCGTCGAACGGCAAAAGCATCAAATCAGCCGGAAAACAGGATTCTCGGATTAATAGAGGGCATCTCTTACACACTTTATCAACAAGTACGCATTGACCCAAAGGGTTTGATACTCGAATTACGAGCTCAGTAGACTCAACAGGTAGAGTCTTACTGGTTGCTAAGGTTTCGCATACATATGAATGAGTAGAACCAGGGTCAATCAATGCAATCACATTAGTATCAAAGAGAGTGAAGGTACCAGTGATGACGTCGGGGGAGGATGCCTCCTCTCGTGCGCGAATGGCATATGCTCTAGCAGGAGTACGGTTCTCGGCGCGATCGGCCGTATCAGAGGCCCCCCTCTGACTACCACCCCTGCCTCCTAAAATTCTCGGTGGTCTACCTCTAGATGTCACTCCACTAGGTCTTACACCTTGAATCTTATTCTTCTCATCCAGCTCCGTGCAATCTCTAATGAAGTGGTCCTTCGAACCGCATCCGTAACAGGCCCTGTTAGTAGACTTGCCCCAACATTCACCTAGGTGTCGTCTTCCACATTGGGGACATTCAGGTTTCTCGTGACGATTATTGCCCACACTAGCTACCGAAGTAGCTCGGGAGCCCATCGATGGTCTTGCCCTGATGGAAATTCCCGCAGTCGCCCTCGACTTATTAATGTCCTCCCTGAACTTCTTCACAGCTGAGAACGGAGCTTTACCCGTCGATCTTTTACGATAATCTCTAGCTTCAAATTCAGCCTTCCTCTTCTCCTTTCCAAGTTCCTCTGCCTTGCAGGCTCGTTCGACCAGTGTTACGAATTCCTTTATTTCCAAAATACCCATTAGTAGCTTTAAATCTTCATTCAATCCTTCCTCGAATCTTTTGCACATAGCAACCTCATCAGCTACACACTCCCGGGCATACCTACTAAGTCTTACGAATTCATGTTCGTATTCAGATACAGTCATACGGCCTTGCTTGAGTTCCAAGAACTCCTTACGCTTCTGGTCAATGAACCGTTGGCTAATAAATTTCTTCCGGAATTTCGTTTGAAAGAAGTCCCAAGTTACTCGCTCGTTCGGGACTATGGAAATCAAGGTCCTCCACCAATAGTAGGCTGAGTCTCGCAACAACGATACAACACATTTTAGACATTCATCGGGTGTGCATGACAATTCATCGAACACCCGAATGGTGTTATCAAGTCAGAACTCGGCCCTTTCGGCATCATCAGTTACTATGGCCTTGAACTCCTCGGCCCCACGCTTCTTAATCAAGTCTACAGGTGGCTTACTCAGCCTCACAGGATCAGTGACTGATGGCCTTACAGGCTCTTGGGGTGGATTATTCAAATTTGGGAATTGTTGGACAGCCGGGTTGGCTCGGGCATATTGCGCGACCCACTCATTCATCATGGTAAAGAAGGCTTGTTTAGCCCCCTCACCTTGATTATTCGCAGATGACTGAGGTTCAACAGGCGGCGTCCCTTGTGCAGGAGCAGCCGCTACGCTCTCAACGTCATCCGCTAGGGTTCTTTCTTCACCGGGATCCATTTACTAATCAAGACAAAAACATTTCAACCGTCAGAAGTCATCACCCTTTTAAACATTAACATTATGGCATGTATAGCTAGACTCATACGTGCTATGGTAGTCCTAGAACCGACTAAACCATAGCTCTGATACCAATAAAATGTAACACCCCGAACCCGAAACCGACACCGGAGTCGAACACGAGGTGTTAACTGGCTTTAACCCCTTACAAAATTTATTTTCCAGACACTGCCCAATCTGTGTACTAGTCGTTTTAAAAATCATATCTTGAGTTTCGTAACTCGAAAGTAAGTTTCGTAATTTTTCCCAGAAACTAGACTCATGTGCCCATCTATGTATTTTTTTCTAGAATTTTTGGTTGGGCCAATTAGTACAGTTTATTAGTCAAAGTTACCCAAGTTGCAGGGGTCGACTACACAGACCTTTTCCCATTACGACTGGGATATCTCCCTGCACGGGGCTTCAATACTGTTGCCGTTTGTTTCTATGGAAACTAGACTCAGAGAGGAATCTGCACATATATGGTACGACCCCTAATTATCTCTGGTTAATTTATAATGAATTTCCAAAGTCGGAGCAGGGAATCCAGAAACCATTCTGCCCTGTCCCACTAAAATCTGATTATCTCTTAAAATACTGCCCATATGATCTTTTCGTTACTTCCTCATGAAAGCAGACTCATCGAGCTTCGATTACATAATTTATTCATCAATTAATTCCACTCCTACTATTTTTAGTGATTTTTCAATCTCATGACACTGCTGCTGCCAGCATCTGTTACGAAAGTAACTAGGTCCATTTCATGCCTACCCTTAATCCAATTCAATCGAACATTCGTGCCATTTTCGCATGGCTTAAAGTTTACATGCCATAATTCAAACACAACGTACTAGCTTATACATGCCAAAATGATCTTCTAAACACACTAAGAAGAAAGTACCAAAACTTGCTATCCGGTGTGATGACTTCAATGACGGCCCGACCCCGCAAAAATAGATGAATCCAATCAACCTATAGTGGGTGACAAGGAAACATCGAGTGAGTTTATAACTCAGTAAGTCATAAGCAATGCACTACCATCTATCAACAACATTATCACAAGAGGAAACAAAATGGAACGAGACAATTTACTCCATCCATACCGAACCATACCATAGTTCCTCCAACCAATCAACTCAATTTCATATCAATTCATGCATTCACATTCTATATGCTCATCAATAGGACATTGAAGCAATCTCATAAATCGATTTATTTTCGTTACAATCAAACGACTATACGGCCTTTCACCCATCCTACGATAAAACTTATGTACGTGACTTCAAGTATATTTGTCACATAGGTTCGAACTTACCGAGCTCAACACCAAGTATAAGCATAGCACCTATTAGCCACGTACTTAAGACACTTACCCGACCCGCTGTCCGCGATCGACTCAATAGTGTCGCACACATAGTGTCCATAATGATTCACGAATGTATATTGAGCCCGCACACTCAGTGCTATATAATCAACTCGCACACTTAGTGCCACGTAATCAAATCGCACACTTAGTGCTACATAGTCAGACTCGCACTCTTAGTGCCGCATGGTCAATTCGCACACTTAGTGCATCATATTCATTTCGCACACTTAGTGCAACATAGTCAAATCGCACCCTTAGTGCTGTACAATTTAATCCCGCGCACTTAGCGCCAATCTCATGGTCATAAATGGTTATCCCGCACGTTTAGTGCCGAGATCAACAACTCAGTACATCTTACCTCTTTTCATTCATTCAACAATTTCATCATCACATACGTACATGCATATATATGTATATTTATTCATTCCAATCAGCATCCATACATACACATTATGACCATTTGAAATACTACCCACTACATGCTTAATGACTTACTTTATGTTGGGTAAAATAATTCCGAGTCGGCTACTCGATGACCTTCGATTTCCCTTTGTTGGACGCCTCTCCTTTAGGTTCTTGAGCTTAAATAATACAAATAAGAGTATTCAATATTTAACTCAATAACATGAATTTATTTATCACATTCGGCAATCACACATCATTAAATTTTCAAACCAAGATGTCATTATATGACCACATATACACATATCCATATACTCAAGCTCAATAATTATAATGTAATATCATGTACCCACTTTAAGTATATTGCCGAATATACTTAATCATACATACACCTAACCAAAACAATTTCCTAAAATCTTCATATCATTTATACACTAGGCCGATTGCCCTCACCAAGTTCACCTATGTTCTTCAACAATTCCTTCATTGATCAAGCACATATTCGGCTAAGAAATGGCAATTTTAGCAACCTTCGATTTAGTACTTAACTTTTACCACATATCAAATAACTCATTTCCTTACTCATGTGACCACGTATATTCGGTCATGCATGCACACAAAAAAATCAATTTGGAGACTCTATCAATCCAACATACATTCGGCACCTTCATCCACCATTCTACCAAGCATGTAATATTCAAACACAACCAAACCCACATTCGGCCCTAGCTCATAACAAGGTAGCCGATTTATTTTTTTTTTTAGTTCAAACACTCCTCTATCATCATTCACCTAACTTTAACATGAAACAACAAAACTCACCATTTCTCATCCAAATAACATGAACAACAACCATTCCTTAAACCCTTTCTCATGACCGATTGCTCATGTTATCAACAAGATTCAAGGTTTAAACATGGGCTATTTAAAACATGCATGCATCTCAAAGACAACATCAAACATACCTTAGTCTAACAACCACCATAGCCGATTTTTCTCAAGCCTTTTTCCCCTTCCTTTCTTTCCTCTATTCGGCCAAGGATGTTCAAGAATGAACTCTTTTTTTTTGTTTTCTTTCTTCAATTCACGGCAACAAGGGGGGGTGAGACCATGTACTTTTTTTTTTCTCCATCACCCTTCCTTTCATTATTTAATCACCATGCTTATTATTTTATTTTTCTTAACATGCATCACTAGCATAACATGTTGGAGACATGTTTCCACCTATAGCATGGCCGGCCACTACATATTAGGGAGGGGGAATTTGACATGCAAGTCCCCTTTTTCTTCCACATGCACTAATAGGTCCTCATGCATTGACCTATCACATTTTAAAATTTTCTCATATAAGTCCTATTGACTAAATTCACATGCAATCGACTAAATCGAAGCTTGAAATTTTTACACATTCATGATTACATATTCTAGACAATAAACATCACATTCAAACCTTTCGGTGACTCGGTTTAGCGGTCCCGAAACCACTTCCCGGCTAGGGTCAATTTTGGGCTGTCACATGATGGAACTCAAGGGGGAACTCTGTTAGGGAAAGTTTAAGATGAAAAGGGGATTGAGTAAGGATAAAGATAAAGGAGGAAATCTAGTAGCTGATCAATGAGCAAGAGGTGGTTGGCCAAGGGACTTTAGCATGGGAAATTCGGCTAGGTATTGTAGTAGTGGGAATTTCGGCATTTGGGTGTGTAGTGCCGATTCTCTAACCATCCTTCCTTCTCCTCTTTTCTTTATTTTTCTCTCCACCTACCTTCTCCTCTTCTTTCTCCATAGCCGAATTCTTCTACCACTTTAATATTCTCCACTTGTTTATTCTCTTTATTTTTAAGCCTTACAGCCGAATATCACAATAGCCGAAAACCCGAAGGTTCATATTGTCTGTGCCGAATTCTCCTAGCAAACCTATTGATTTCTTTTTGTCTTTTTTCATGCTTTGTGATAAACTCTTTCTTTCTCTGAGCCCCAAACCTATATCGACAAAACCACTACAAAAACCCTCATCTCTTCTTCACTATACTAAAAGCCAAAAAACCCCATATTTTAGGGGCATAGCCGAATTCTTAGATCATTAAAGGATCGAATTATGCTAGGATTTGAGGGTTAGATCTACATCGGGATCAAATAAGAGCTTAAGTGAAATCGTTGGCTAAAGAAACTGGTGGTAAGTTTTTGAATCTATTCTTTATTTCGGGATTTAGAAAAGCCGAAATCCCTAAAGGCTTAGGGAGGCTATCGGCTGGGCTTTGAGGCTCTAAGGGATTGTGACAATTGTTTATTATGATGATAGTGCGATTTAGAGGCTACTGATCAGAGGCTTGGACAAGGGGAAACGACTGAATCTAAACACAATCGCTAGTTTCAGCAAAGGTAGGAAGGCTAAGGCCTAAGGTGTTATTGGCCGAATATGGTAAGGAGTTAATATGTGGTTCATTTCGGTAGTTAGATTAATGTGGTAGTAATATAATTGTAGGCAGTTCGTGCGTGGATCTCGTCAGCGAATCGTCATAAAACAGGTGTGTAATTGACACCCTCTCATAGACTAGATCGGCAAAAGCTGAAAAGCTGAAATGCCGAAATGCCGAAAAGCCGATATGTTTGGGGCTTGCGAGTGTGCGAATGCTTGTAAGAAAGACTGATTAACGTATTTGGTAAATTCAAGTGTTAAGACTGTAGAATGCGATATTTTGTGCATTATGACGTTTTGGGTTTAAGGGGCCTAAACTGGGCTAATAGGCCCATAGGCCCACTTTGGTTAAAAGACGAGGTAAGTGTTTTCGAATACTTGGTGAATGCTAAAACGAGCATGAAACCTTAGTCATAGGTAATAATTACTGAAATACCTTTATACATGCAAAATTACCATTATACCCTTAGATGTAAATTGACCATTATACCTTTAGGGTTATTTTTGACTAAAAAGCATGATGACCTGATTCTGCATGATGTATGCCATTATTGTGTATTTGTTGCATGGGGACATGGGTTATATTATGGAGGAAGCGTCCTGGTGGCTATGCCATAAATTATCTGATCTGGTGGCTCTGCCACATATATCTGTCCTGGTGGCTCTGCCACGATTATCTGTATCTGGTGACTCTATCACATTATCTGTTCTGGCAGCCATGCTGCATATTTCTGAGGCGTGTAGCGGTTGGGTGGGTCGAGTAGTCTCCCCACATGGTGAAAGGTTGGTAAGGGGGTGTATGTGGTTGGTTATGGGTTGGGTTCTACATATACATGAAATATCTGATCTGATCTGTTAAGGGCCTATGGGCTTAATTCTGTATACTGTTCTGGGCTAAGGCCAATTTATTCTATTTCTATGGTTTGAGCTGATATGGGCTATGGTTGGGTTAATTTTACACACTGAGTTTCCCCAAACTCATCCCCTATTTTCATCCATGCAGGTAATCCCCAATCACAGTGGGCTTGGAGCTGCGAGGGATTCGGAGTGGCCACTCGTTCTGCACTATGGTTTTCTTTTAGTGAACTGGACTTCATTTTTCATTTACTTTGATGATTTGGGTTTTATTATGTAATAAGGCCGCTCTATTATTTTTTTATGGGTTTGGTTTATATTTTATTATGATGAACTTAATTTCTATTAACTATCAGAATAGGCTAGATCTAGGGTTTGTTTCCAAAAACATAAATTGATTTCAAAGTGACACGATCTCAAACAAGGCTTCTACTATGATAACGTTTTCCAAAATTAAATATGTTTTATTTTAAAATGAACATAATCACAATGGTAACCTAAAGAAATGCACGATGTTAGAGTGTGGTAATGGCAGTGTGCACGTCTAGGATTGGATCCGAAAGAGCTTGGTACTTATGCAGTACTTATGCACAATGGTAACCTCCTCTTTTCCGATTTCCTATCTGGTGCACAGCTTCCATTCGCTTTAACCCTTAATGAGTTAATCCTTTGAACATTAAGTACGATTTTCTGGACTAAGAATGGAAAAAATGTTTTAATGCTTTAATGTGGCACGTCAGATTCGTTCATAACGTCTAGGCCGGGTTTGGGGTGTTACAGAAATTGATGATTTAAGCTTCATATAGTTCAAAGAAATTGAAGTATTGTCTATAATTCATGTAACATCCATAACCTGGTCTGGTCAAAAGAGCCGAGTTGCGGAGTGCTACAGTGGCAACCAGAATAAAACACATTCAATTCACATCAATTACCTTAAAATAAACATAGAATACTTCATATGTAACGCCCCTTTTGGAGTATTACCAAAACATTCAGAACATTTTTCAAATAATTTACTTAGATTACTATTCTTTTATCGAGATCATTCAAAACGTCTTTTAATTGGACCCTCCAGCCCTAATACGAGCTTTAGGATCGATTCGGGACTTAATAAGAACCTCTAAGAATTTTTTGCGAAATTAAAAAATTTTTCCAAGGTGCAGGGCTCACACGCCCATGTGGTCCAAGGGGCATGCCTGTGTGACCCTAGGACACGCCTGTGCTGCATACCGTGTTCGACCCCGTGTAACTCTCTGACTCGTACACACAACCATGCCACACGCCTGTGTGCTAGGTTATGTGTTTAATTAATTCAATTCGAATTAGGTGCAGGTTTCACACGGCCAAGACACATACCTATGTCTCTGTCCGTGTGCCCAATTCTGAGCATTTGGTTTCTCAAAATTAAGGTATAAGGGACACATGGCCTAAGCACATGCCCATGTTACCAGGTCGTGTGTCACACACAGTTTAGACACACGCCCGTTTGTCTACCCGTGTGGACAAAATGAAGCTATTTCTAGCTTCAGTTCTCACCCAAAATTTCACCCAAGACCTGCACTTGAAACACACAACCAATACCAACCATTTCAAGCATTCAATTTAACAAACTTCATTATTCAACAAGACATATCATTACATGCAAATGTGTTTATAAACTTGCCCTGGATGAACTTAGGCATTAGCATCATTTGATCACATATACATAGCATATCTCATATGAATATATCATCATAACCTACTCAATCATACCAGAATAAACCATTACTAGCCATTCCAATGGCTAGGTTACAAAACATAATTATCAAGCTACTAATGGTCAAGTTGTCCTATACATGCCATTATACCAAAATGGTTTTACTAAGTATACCCAAAATGACTATTTGATAGTGTGATGATGCTCCAATGATATCCAACCTTTGCAAGCTTCTAAGAACAATAAAATAGAGGAAAAATAAAATGGAGTAAGCATTACATGCTTAGTAAGTTCGTATAATTGAAACTAAACTTACCAATCCTGTTTATTAAATTTAAGCATATAATATCATGTTTTCCATCCATTTGGCTAAATTTCCTAAACACATACATTCCATCAAACATGTTATTCACAAGGTTTACATATACATCAAATAAGGATAGATGAGCTCATCATGCAATACTTTTTCAAGACATTATCATTTCATTTCTTAATTCTCATGCCATGTCAAGAGTTTTAAGTTCGCTAAATTATTGAAATTCCGATGAATACTCAGGTGGTACACTCGGGGTGTACGATTCAATAATTCATCAATTCTTATTTTAGGGTACCTCTTAGGGAAATTAACCAAGGAACACGCTCTCGAGCCACATATCTATAACATTATTTCCAATCTAGGCTAAATCTTTTATATAGCGTATGCTCAAAAGAGCTAGATTAGGATTACCAGTCCAGGCTAAACCCTAATTGTAACGTATACTCGAGAGGTATGATATGAGGATTACCTATCGGGGATAAATCCTTTCTATAACAAGGTCAATAGGATTACTCGTCTGAGCTAAATCCCATTTGCAACAAATGCAGGACCTTATTAGTTTTGAGAAAATGCATATAGCCATCGGAATTCAATATTCAATCGGGACTCAACCCCTTTTGCATCTTCTCAAGCATGTATGAATTTTTTATTATAACATTTAAATAATGTACATCAAGGTATATCACATTCCATACATACACAACATTCAAATAAACATATTTACATGCTCAATTAGGTTACACGAACTTACCTCAACACTTGTTCACGTTAGAAATCTACTAATCTGAAACATTTTCTTTTCCTAGATCTAACCTCGAATTAGTGTTGTCCGGATCTATATAAATGAATTTAATCATCAATTTCACACGTTTCATATTTAAATGGACTCAATTTACGTCCTAGGCAAAATTACCATTTTGCCCCTAACTTTTCCATAAATAAAGGATTTCGTCCCTAGGCTCAGAAAATGAAACTTGTGCAATTTACACCCTATTCCAAGCCTAACCAAAATCCCATTACAAGATTTACAGCACTTGTATTCATAAAAAATCAGAATTTTTCTTCAATTTCACAAGTTTACATTTTAGTCCCTAAATCATGTTTCCATCAAAAATCACTTTATAAAAGTTATTTATCTATCAACAACCTTTCATTTTTTACCGTAAATTTCTAATTTTCATTATACACATCCTTGACCGATTTTCCATACTTTGATAACTTTTCAAATTATTCCCCCAAATAAAGAGATTAAGTTATCACAGTTTCAAAAATATCAAAATTACTAAAAATGGGTTAAGAAAACTTACCCAATTAGGCCTTGAAAGTTTCTTCTCTCTCTCCTAAAGTTTCCATGTGTTTTCAGGCTGAATATGATGAGAAAATAAGATGATATTTTCTTTTCAACTTTTAAATAATTAAGTATTTTGAAATTTCCAATTTAGTCCTTGCCTTTTTTCTATATTTCCTTGGATGAGTCACCAAGAATCTACATACTTTTCTTTAATGGTCTAATTACCATATAAGGACCTCTAGATTTGAATTTCATAGTTATTTAATCCTTATAGCTACTTGAATTCAACTTTCGTATTTTATGCAATTTAACCCTTCTCGTAATTAAACACTTAATGGATAAAATTTTCGTATCAAAATTTTCAAATGACATGCCTATTATAATATGGACCATATAATGAAATAAAAATAAACCTTATTTTCGGATTGGATTTGTGGTCCCGAAACCACTGTTCCAATTTCACTGAAAAATGGGCTATTACATCATAAATGCACAATTATTACTTAAATTAAACAAAAATCATCCAGTCATAGCCAATTCAATTTATAATTAACAAATACGTCATTTCTCAGATCATATACGGGCTTATGTATGCTCCAATATGATTTAGAATTTAACTAAGACTAATTTGCAACATTGTCAAATTTCAATTCAATTATATCTTAAATAAATCCTTCAAATAATCATCCACATCATAAACACTCAAGTATTATGAATATAATTAGATTCAAGTATTAATCGAGCTTACATAAGCTCTAAAAACAATTTAGAACTAACCAGGGACTAATTTGCAACTTTACATAAAAGTGAGGTAAAAATGTAAAACAGGGGTCACACGACTGTGTGGCTAGCTGAGGTCATGTGGATTTAATTGTAAAACTTTACAAACATTCACATAACCGTGTGGCTGGGTCGTGTGAAAGACTGAGGCTGTGTCAGTAATCCTATATCTAAATTACCAGTGGCACATGACTGCATTAACCAATCATGTATGACACATGACCATGAGGAAAATCGTGTGACATAAAAAATGGCCACTTTTGTAATTAATACAATCTGACCCTTAAACACTACTAAACACATGGTTATGTACATCAAATCTTGCCTAAACACTTCAAGAGTTCAATCCAAATCATGATACAAAACAATCTAAGGTGCATAACCAATATGCCATTTTGACATAATAACAAATAGATCATAAATCATTACCAAAACATTTAACAATTATAATACCAATATGATTCTTTCCAATGATTCATTCAAACACTGTATCTCAAAATGAAATGGTACATTCTTAGCATGATTCAAGGATAAGCACACAATTAATAACCAAAGTACCAACATTCAAGATTGACCAAAAATGAATTACCCATATACATGCCACAAAACTGAGTTTTTAAACGATAAAAAGACTAAAAAATCAATATCGGGATAGTGTGAGCTTCTCGACAATCTGCTTGACATATTCTGCAAGTTACCTCTACAAGGAAAAAGGGAAATAAGGGAGTAAGAATTACAAATGCTTAGTAAGTCCACAATTATTAAAATAACAACTTACCTCATTTTATAAATTTATACAACAAGTTATTCAACTTGACGATTTTGCCTAAATCTGGCAATCCTATATCAACAAGGTTAGTTCATCCCATAACCAATTCATGTAATAATTTGAACATTTAGCATTTCAAATAATTTTAATATCGATTGCACAGAAATAAACAATTCAATACCAGTCACAACATTCCAATTTACAATTACAACTAAAAGTCTTAATGGTACACATATATTAATGTTTACAAGCTTCAATTAATCAATCTAAAGATCATATCATTTCATTTCATTTTATTGTCAACAGTACATCCAATTTCAATATAATGACATTTATTATTCTATTTTATCGTTTGAATTTTGCATCAAATTCATAGATTTGTCACATTTCCATATTGGCATTCCGGCTCGTATATCTGATACATTTGAGCATTCAATACTATTGATATTCGTATATATCATTAATCAACTTTGTATTACCAAATCACAATTATCAATTTAGTACTCTTGAGCTACTATTGTTATAGGAAAATTCTATCAACATCTGATATTTTTCCCATGTACCTTCAAACTTAAGAATACAACATCTCAACATATCCTCAAGTATCTGAATAACTCGCTTGGATTGACCATCCGTCTACGGGTGAAATGTGATACTAAAATGTAGCTTTGTACCCAGTGCACCTTGGAATTTCTTCCAAAACCTTGATGTGAACTTTGAATCTCTATCAAAAACAATAGAAACAGGTACTACGTGTAATCTCACAACCTCAGAGATGTACAACCCAGCAGGCTTGTCAAGCGAATAATCTATATGCACCGAAATAAAATGAGATGACTTCATCAACCTGTCGAAAATAACCCAGATTGCATCTTTCTTAATTGGAGATAGGGGAAAACCCGAAACAGAATCCATAGTCACTCTATTCCATTTCCACTTGGGAATCATAATCGGCTGTAATAAACCAGATAGCACTTGATGCTTAGCTTTAACTTGTTAGCAAATTAAACATTTAGAAACAAATTTTGAAATGTCACCTTTCATACCATGCCACCAATAGAGCTATTTCAAATTATTATACATTTTCGTGCTTCCCGGATAAACAAATAAACGACTACTATGGGCTTAATTCAAAATCATCTGAATCAACTCTGAATTTCTCAGAACACATATTCGACCTTTGAATCTTAAACAATCATCTACATCAATTTGAAATTCTGAATCAGGGTTCAAATCACATTGAGCTCGTTTTGCTATCATTTCATTATCAACTTTCTAAGCTTCACAAATCTGCTGTACAAACAACAATCTCACTTTCAACTCAGTTGCAATCGAGCCGTCATCTTATAGAGCTAATTGAGTATTCATTGCATGTAGAGTAGAAAAAGTTTCCGGCTTAAAGCATCAGCAACAACATTTTCTTTTCCCGAATGATAGTCAATCACTAACTCGTAATCTTTTAGCAATTCTAGCCATCTCCGCTGTCGTAAATTCAAATCTTTCTGAGTCATTAGATATTTTAAACTCTTGTGATCTGAATAAACATGGCATTTCTCATCGAACAGATAATGGTGCCAAATCTTCAATGCAAACACAATCGCTGCTAACTCTAAATCGTGCATCAGTAATTCTTTTCATGTGGCTTCAACTATCTCGAGGTATAAACTATGGCTTTGCCTTCCTGCATTAAAATGCAACCCAAGCCAATCAACGATGCATCGGTATAAATCACAAATTCTTTACCTGATTCTGGTCGCACTAATTCTGGCCGCAGTAACACTGGAGCTTTAGTCAAAAGAATTTTTACCTGATCAAAACTTTTCTGACATGTCTCAGGCCATTCGAACTTTACATATTTCTAAAGCAATCTTGTCAACGAAGTCACAATCATCGAAAATCCTTTCACAAATCATCTATAATAGCCAGCTAGTTCTAGAAAATTACAGACTTCGGATACATTTCTCAAAGGCTTCCATTCTATTATTGCAGAAATCTTGCTCAGATCGACTCGGATACTTGATGCTGACACAATATGACCCAAAAAACCAACATCATGTAACTAGAATTCACACTTACTTAACTTTGCATCCAATTGCTTATCACGCAGAATCTGTAGTACAATTCTCAAATGCTCAGCATGCTCAATTTCATTCGTGAATATATCAAAATATCATCAATAAATACAACAAATCAATCTAGGTATAGCCTGAAAATACAATTCATTAAATCCATAAAGATAGTAGGTGTATTCGTTAGTCCGAAAGGCATAACTAAAAATTCATAATGTCAGTACCTCATTCTAAAAGCAGTCTTTTGCACATCAGAGTCTTTAACTCACAACTGATAATAACCCAATCTCAAATTTATCTCTAAAAACACTTTAGCCCCTTTCAATTGATCAAACAAATCATCTATTCTGGGCAGAGGATATTTATTCTTGATCATCACTTATTCAACTGTCAATAGTCTATACACATTCTTATAGTGCCATCTTTCTTTTTCACAAACAATACAGGAGCATCCCAAGGCAAGAAACTCAGTCTAGCAAAACATCTATCTGTCAACTCTTGCAACTGAGCTTTTAACTCTTTTAACTCTGTCGGTGCCATTTTGTATGGAGCTATCGATATCGGCATTGTTCTCGGCACAACTCAATGCCAAACTCAACCTCTCGAATTGGTGGTAAACCAGATAACTCTTTAGGAAACACATCTAGATACTCGCACACAACTGGCACTGATTCAATATTCTTTTCAATCACTTTCATATCAAGCACATAAGCAAAATAAGCTTCGCAACCCTTTCTCACATATTTCTAAGCCAACATCAATGAAATCACTGCTGGTTAACCATTTAAATCATCTGACTCAATTCGGATAATCTCACTATTCTGACATCTCAAATCTATCGCCTTTCTTTTACAATTCACAACAACATCATGCAACGTTAGCCAATCCATACCCAGGATTATATCAAACTCGTCAAATGGCAACAACATCAAATCAGCCAAAAACCAATTATCCCGAATCATAAATGGACAGTTCTTGCACACTTTATCAACCAACACACACTTGCCTAAGGGGTTTAGGCTTTACAGGTAAAGTCTTACTGGATACAAAATCCACACATATATACAAATGAGTTGATCCTTGATCCATCAATGCAATAACTTTAGTGTCATAAACAGTAAAAGTACGGGTTATAATATCTAGCGATGATGCTTTTTCGCGAGCATGAATAGCATAGGCTCTATCAGGTACTCTCGCCTCGGATCTCACAGCAGAGTCTTTAGTCACTCTCTGACTACCACTCACATTACCCGTGTTTCTGGGTGGTCTACCCCTGTTTACAATGTTATTCGGCCTCATTTTCAGGACATCCTCTTTTTCCATCAACTCTTGACAATCTCACATAAAATGATTCAATAATCCACATTTGTTACAAGCTTTATTTCTTTTGTTCCAGTATTCTCCAAAATGCCGTCGTTCATAGTGCTGACATTTAGGTTTATTGTCTTTTATACTACAAACACTAGCTACAAATGTAGCTTGAGCTTTAGAACCAGAGTGTTGCTTAGCACGATCCTTGTTCGAATATCCCAACAAAGCATTCGGGCGAATACACAAATCTTTGAATTTCTTTGATGAAGATTGATACGGCTTATTCATTGATCTTTTTCAGATGTTTTTAGCCTCTGAATCTGCTTTCCTCTTTTCTTTCCTGAGATCATCGACTTTACAAGCCTTTTCAACTAAAACAATGAATTCTTTGATTTCTAGAATTCCGACTAATAACTTTATATTTTTATTCAACCTATCAACGAACTGCTTACTCATAATCTCTTCGGTAGAAACATATTCCTGAGCATATTTACTTAATTGTACAAATTTTCTTTCATACTCGATCACTGTCATTCAGCCTTGTTTCAACTCTAGAAACTCTTTATGTTTCTGATTGAGAAATCTTTGACTTATATACTTCTTTTAGAATTCAGATTGAAAAAATTCCCAGGTGACACGATCCTTCGGAACTACTAATATCAATGTTTTCCACCAATGATATGCATTCTCAACAAGGATACAACAGATTTAATACATTCATCTAGAGTACAAGACAATTCATTGAATACTCTGATAATGTTCTTAAGCCAGAACTCAGCTCTCTCAGCATCGTCATCAACTGTAGCCCAAAACTCTTTAGCCCTGTGTTTTCGAATCTTATCCATTGGTGGCTTATTCAATCGAATCAGATCTATAACTTGTGATACAACTAGAACTTGTTGAGGAACAGGTGAGGGTGGAGGTTGTTGAGCAGCCGGATTTATTCAAACGAATTCCATGAACCACTCACTCATCACTTGGAAGAAGGCTTGCTTAGCCTCTCCACCCTAGCTATTAGAAATCAGCCTAGGTTTAGCTAGCATTGTCCCTTAAGCAGGAGCAGGCGCATTACTTTCAACATCATCAACTATTGCTCGTTCAGGATCCATTTGCTATATAAAAACACATTTTAATTGCCAGGAGTCATCACACTATCACAGTTTATATATATGGCATGTATAGCTAGACTCTCACTCACTACGTTAGTCCTAGAATCAAATAAATCGTAGCTCTGATACCATTAAATGTAACACCCCTAACCTATATTCATTGTCGAAATAGGGTTACAAGGTATTATCGAATAATACACCATATTAACATACATTTATACAATCATTAACATAAACCATTCTCAAACATTCACATTGTCCCTTATAAGGCTCTACGAGACCTTAGAACATGCTTAAAAGTGGTTCGGGACTAAACCGATAACATTTGCAAACTTTGAGATACATAGAAAATTTTCCAACATTTCAAGTCCCTACACCTGTGTGAACAGGCTGTGTGCCTTACACAGCTACCAGACACGCCCGTGTCACAGGCCGTGTGAAAATAAGGCATACATACTGACTTGTACCACATAGTCGGAGACACGCCTCTGTGCCATGGCCGTGGGAAAATTAGGGAGGTTACTGACTTGGGTCACACGGTCGACCACACGCCCATGTGTCAGCCCGTGTGCCACACACGGCCAATAGACACGCTCGTGTGTTTATGCCGTTTCAAAACTATAGGATATACTGACTTTAACTCGAAGGGTACCCCAGGGTACACACGGCCATGTAACATGATCGTGTGTCACACACGGCTGAGACACACGCTCATGTCTCTGTTCGTGTGGACAAAAATAAGCTATTTGCAAAGCCAATTTTCCACCATTTCTCATGTTCACAAATCAACCTAAATGGTACCATTTCAACACCTATATAAGCAACCAAAAAATAGCCAATTTGTACACATAACAAGCCATCTATACACAACCATTTCCACTACTCAATTCCATAAACAAAACATGTCATTTCAATATGCTAAAATCATCAAATTTGCATAACTTCTAAATGCATTTCATCATCATCTTAAGACCTATTTCATGCCATAAAACATACCCTTTCAACATCCTATAATCAAGCCATCACATAAGCATTATTTATGTTATATAACTTAATTATCAAGAACAACATTTAGGCCAACTTAAATGAACAAATACATACCAACATTTACAAACAAAATCACATGGCTAAAATCAAATCTCCAAAAACATATCACAAAGACACTAGCCTATACATCCCATATACCATATATATACAAGCTTCAAAAATATCAACAAATTGATCGATATTGTGACGATACTCCTGACGATCTCCGAGTCAAAGCTAGCTTTGACTATCTATAAAACATAGACAAATAAGACACAGTAAGCTTCATAGCTTAGCAAGTTCGTAATTAAATAACTCAATTCATCAAATAATATAGTTCAACCATTTGCACAGTACTGAATGAACATTACATTAACACAAACCTTATTCATATCTCAAACATGATTAAATACCATTCCATTAAACTTTCTCAATATAGTACTTGAATAGGTTCCATACATACCCATATCACCTCGTACTAACCTCTTTCTCAACCACGACATTCATTTATCCGTTGAACCATTAGGGATAAAAGTTGGATACTCAAGAATCACAATCGATAAGTACCTATACCATGGCCTGTAGCCAAATTAAGGTAACTTGTAACACCCCAATTTTGGGCCTAGAAGTACTGGGTCTTGAGTATGGGTCTATATGGAAGTTGTATATAAGTAGTTAATTGTGCATGGAAATGACACAATTGTGTATCTGCTTCAGTAGTTAAGTGCTCTGTGAAGTGTTTAAGAAATCTTGGGTTCCAACCTGGGCTTTAGCAAAAATTTTGGTTTTAAGTGAATAAAGCACTGGATGCTTGGATGATGGCCTTTTAAATTATTGTGTTAAGTAAATGACATAAGGAAGCATGTGGTCTAGTTGTTGTGGCATCATTAAGGTTACAAGGGAACCTGTGTTCAAGTCTTGGCTCTTGCAATTTATTTTGGTTTTTCTTTTAAAGGAACCTAGACTTTGGCCTATAGACCTTATAATTAATTAAGGATATTTTGTGACAGAGAAAGAGCTTGTGGGGGAGTGGCAAGGTGGCGTGTTAAGTAACTGTGAGGTCTGAGGTTCAAGTCCTGGGATGCGCAATGGAGTATTTATTTTGCTGTTTGAGCTGTGTAAAAGGTGGAGTTGGACTGGAACTCTGTGGTTGAAGTGGTCATAAAAAACAACAAATAAGGAATTTTCTTAATGTTGAAAGTAATCCTACATCAGGAAGCTAACATGAGCATTGGTGAGAAGCTGGCTTTAAATAGAGCGAACCAGATGAGTTGGTGAGAGGGGGAAGTGATTAAGACTCAATGCAGGATGTGTCAAAGTTGGTGATCGTGGACTTCGGCATGTTCTCCTAAACAAGTGTGTATTCATGCCCTTCATTGCTGGAAATCGGCAAAATCCAAAAAGCCAAAACTTTGGCATTTGAGGCCTCACGAGTGTGTGACCGCTCGTAGGGTAAATCGAGCCCACTAACCATGGGCGATAGACTATAGAGGTCACCACGAGCGTTCTCGTGTCTAGGCCTCAATAGGCTAAAAGGGCCCAATGGGCCCCGTGGGTCAGCTTGTGTAAATCTAACTGATAGGCGGGAAGTAGTTGGGCTTGTCATGTCATGTGCATGGCATAGGCCGTTAAGGGCTTCGTTGGCTCGAAATAGACCAAGAGGGCCCAACGGGCTCGTGGGCCCCACATAGATCAAATCCACGGTAAGTGAAATTGTGGACTAGGCTATGTAGGTCAGACAACCATAGCTAAATTTGGGCTAAGTGAGCCATACGAGCATGTGGGCCCACTTGGGCTGAATAATGGGTCTTAGGCCCATTTACAACGTTAGGTCTGTTTAGGTTACCTAAGTCACTCGAGGCGACTGTGGACCTTCAGAGAGGTCGATTACCTGTACCGAGACCCTAGAGGGTAAAATGACCAAAATACCCTTGAGGGGTAAAAATTACTATTCTACCCCTAATTGGTGGAAATGGCTGTTATACCTTAGAGGTAGGTTAATTGATGAGTGTATGATATATGCATGACCGTATCTGATTACGAAACCTTGCATACACAAAATATTATGACATGACATACTGCATTGGGGTTGGGATTCTGATTTGGAGAAAGTACTATTCTTGTGGCTTTGCCACGTATTCTAATATTAGTGGCTATGCCACGTTTATAGCTATTAGTAGCTTTGTTGCGTTACTATTAGTATCTACGCTGCGATATTGGTGAGTTCACTGGGTGGGTTGATTTAATCCCCACATGGTGAGTTGGTTAGTATGGGTGGTGAGCAGGATGGATTGTGTTGGGTTGCATACTTGTTTTGGGCATAGGCCCACACTGTTACTGCATAGGGCTTAGGCCCAAATTGTACTGTTAATAAATAGGGCTCAGACCCAGACCGTTACTGTATGCATTATCACTGTTGATCGATAGGAGATTACATACTGAGTTTTCGTAAACTCACCCTTCTTTTAACTGTTTAGGTAATCCTCAGCCTTAGACGATTTTGAGCCACGAGGGACTCAATGGTGGCCACACGTTCGCAGATTGGTTGTTAATAACTCAATTTATTTAAGCTTTCATATTTGGGTTTTAGTTATGTAATAAGTCCATTTAGGGGTTTTTAACTTTTAATGGGCTTTTGATTTCTTATATTAAACTTCTAGTCTAGAAAAATTTGAGTTTTCAAATTATTCACGGTTTTCTAAAGAACACGAGCTTTAAACAATAAAGTTTTCAAAAGATCTTTCGCGATTTAAGTTGAATTAATATCCCAAAGGCAAATATTTTGAGCAAACGTATGTAACAAGATGATTTGCTAACCTAGTGCAAAGGTTTTACTTTTAGAAGTAAACTTTTACCGACAACTCAATTTTTGAATGACGCTTTGCTGCAACACACCAGATTCGGCCATAGCGTTTAGGCCGGGTTTAGGGTGTTATATTTAATGGTATCAGAGCCAAATTACAAAACTCGATTGTGGATTGGGTTTTTGTTGATTTGAATGTTAAATGTTATGGTTGAAAATGTGGTACACTGAGTCTCCGGCACCAAATCGATAAGTTTTTTTACACTGATTATTGTTATGAACTGAAATGTATTACTGAAGACTACCATAGGTAGTGGAATTATACTGAAACTCTATAGTAGAGTAGACTGAGATTATAGAAGACTGACAACTATAGATAATTCTGTTCTGCAAAAACAAACTCTAATTGCTAATGTTTATAACACATTGTTAATAATTATTGAAATTATAAACTGGTTCATAAGACTTTAAAATAGAAAATTTGCTATTGATATGAGCACAAGAGGTACTAGCGGAAGAGGTACACGAGGACATGGTAAAGGCCAAGAAAGTGCTAGAGTTGGGTGTCCAACATCGGGCCACATGCCGTCTAGGGAGGCACCAACCTCGCTAGTAACTGAGTTAGGGTCTTATGACCGAGCAGCTGGGGGTGATGTTTTATCTCAAGCAATGTTATAAATTCTTGAAAGGCTTACTAGAGCAAGTACTGTATCTGTAGGCCGGGGGTTAATTTTGGAGCGACTCCAATCTAATGGAGTGAAAATCTTTAGGGGTGTTTTGGGTGTAGCCCCGAATGTGGCAGAACATTGGTTAGAGGCTACCGAGTGAGTAATAGATGACCTTGACTGTACTTCAGAGCAAAAATTAAAAGGGGCAGTGTCTTTACTGCGTGATGAGGACTACGAGTAGTGGCTCACTGTGAGAGAAGGTACGTAAGTTGACCGTTTGACATGGGATTTCTTTAAAGCAGCCTTTTTAGGAAAGTATATGGGCGCAAGTTATGTAGACACCTGAAGGAATGAATTTTTGAATTTGACTCAAGGGAATAAAACCGTGGTGGAGTACAAGGTAGAGTTTCTACGGTTGAGTCGGTATGCACGCGGGATAGTCGTAACTGAATATGAATGCTGTATGCAGTTTGAGGATGGCCTCCAGGACGAGTTACGTGTGCTGATAGCCTCATAGAGGGAGCACGACTTTGCTGCCCTTGTGGAAAAGTAAAAATTACTAAAGAAGTGAAGCGCTCTAAGCTCCAGAACAGCGAGAAAGATAGGGGAAGAAATAAAAGGGATTTTCAACCCTCGGGTTCTTCTGGAAGGCCTGCAAAGAGGGCCAGGTTTGATGGGCCAGTCCGAGCTGTTCCTGGTACTGTTACAAGACCGTAACCTTTCACCGATTGTGGGAGAGCTCACCAGGGTGAGTGTTGGAAACGAACTGGGGTATGCTTTAGATATGGGTTTATGGATCATCAGGTTAAGAACTGTACTCAAGGGTTTACTCAGATGCAAGCTACAGGACAGGGTCATGCTCAGCTTGTGAGAGGTGGTCAGCAACCACTAAGAGGCCAAGGTCAGGCCAAAGGTGGAAAAGGATTTACTTAAGGTCGTGAACCACCAGGAAGAGGTGCTGGAAACACTGAGGCAAGACAACCAGCCTTGGTCTATGCTGCTCGTCGCCGAGAGGATGGGGATGCCCCTGACGTCATAACTGGTATGTTTTTGATTTATAATTTATGATACACTGTTTTAATTGATATTGGGTCTACACACTCATATGTTGTGTGCACTGTGTCCGAGACGTTGGGTATTCAGTCCAAAAATACAGTTAGTGAAATGAATATGTTGAGTCTACTGGGAAAATCAGTTGGGGTGAGTAAGTTGTTTAGAGATGTGCCCTTAGAAGTCCAAAGGGTGGTCTTTTCGGCAGATTTGATGGAACTACCGTTTGGGGAATTTGATATTATATTGGGCATGAATTGGCTAATGAAACACTATGCAACATTAGATTGTGTTGCCAAGCGTATGGTGTTGAAGTGTACGAAGGATGAGGAGGTAACAGTGATAGGGGAGCAAAGAGATTATTTGTCTAATGTGATTTCTACGTTAAGGGTCGAGAAGTTGGTTCGCAAAGGTTGTGAGATGTTTCTAACATATGTTAGTATTTTCGATTCTAAAGGTCCTTCTGTGAGAGATGTCTGAACTGTCAAAGAGTTTTTGGATGTATTTCCTGAAGAGCTTCGAGGATTGCCTCCAGATCATGAGGTTGAATTTGGTATTGAAATCCTACCTGGAACAGCTCCAGTCTCCATTGCCCCTTATAGGATGGCACCGAAAGAGCTGGTGGAGCTAAAGGCTCAAATCCAAGAGCTATTGGATTGATGATTCATTCAACCGAGTGTGTCTCTGTGAGGAGCACTAGTACTATTTGTGAAGAAGAAGGATGGATCCATGCACATGTGCATTGATTATAGTCAATTGAACAAGCTGACTATCAAGAATAAGTACCCTTTACCGAGGATAGATTATCTATTTGACCAGCTACAAGGAGTTACAATTTTCTCTAAGATAGATCTTCATTCTGGGTATCATCAGCTAAAGGTTAAAGAGGCTGACGTGTATAAGACTGCGTTTAGAACTCGTTATGGTCATTACGAGTTCCTAGTGATGCCATTTGGGTTGAAGAATTCACCAGCGGCTTTCATGGATATAATGAACCGAGTATTCCAGTCTTATTTGGATCGGTTCATAGTTGTGTTTATAGACAACATCTTGGTGTATTCAAGAATCGAAGAGGAGCATGATGCATATCTTTGTATTGTTTTGCAAGTTCTGAGGGAAAAGCAACTTTATGCAAAGTTCAGTAAGTGTGAATTATGGCTGCGGGAAGTGACATTTCTGGGGCATGTAGTGTCGGCAGAGGGAATTAGGGTGGATCCTTAAAAAATTGAAGCTGTAGTGGATTGGAAACCACCGAAGACAGTATCTAAGAATCGAAGCTTCCTGGGTCTGGCTGGGTATTACAGACGTTTTGTTGAAGGATTTTCATTGATTGCTGAACCTCTGACTAAGTTACTACGTAGAGGGCTACCGTTTAATTGGACTGATAAGCATCAAGAGAGTTTTGAGAAACTAAAGGATGTTTTGCCTAAGGCCCCTATTTTGATACAGCCAGAGTCTGGGAAGGAATTTACTGTTTATAGTGATGCATCGCACATTGGCTTAGGTTGTGTGTTGATGTTAGAGGGTAAGGTGGTTGCTTATGCGTCTCGTCAGCTCAAGCCTCACGAGACAAATTACCCCACTCATGACTTGGAATTAGCTACAGTTGTGTTTGCACTGATGATTTGGAGACATTACTTATACGGTGAATTGAAGATTATTTTCACAGATCATAAAAGCCTCAAATATCTTCTAACTCAAAAGGAGTTGAATCTTAGCCAATGAAGGTGGATAGAGTTGCTTAAGGACTACGATTGTTCAATTGAGTATCACCCTAGTAAAGCTAATGTGGTAGCTGACGCACTGAGTCGTATGGTTGTCTCTGATTTGAGAGCAATGTTTGCTTGTCTCAGCCTGTTCGATGATGGTATCTTGTTAGCTGAACTGCAAGTGAGATCGACTTGGATTGATCAAATTAAAGAGAAACAGTTGCTAGATGAGTTGCTAGCTTCTCATTTTCAACAAGTTGAGAATGGTGAGACCACGAATTTTGGGCTAAATGAGAAAGGAGTATTATGCTTCCATGGAAGAGTATGTATATCGAGGGATTCTAATCTGAGGCAATCTATACTGCAAGAGGCGCATAGTAATCCATATGCTATGCATCCTGGCGATAAAAAGTTATATCGAGATCTTCATGAGCTGTACTGGTGGCCAGGGTTGAAACGTAAAGTTACTGAGTATGGGAGTAAGTGCCTGACATGCCAGCAAGTTAAGGCTGAGCATCAATTACCTTCTAGATTACTACAACCAGTTAAAATTCCACTCTGGAATTAGGAGAGGTAACCATGGATTTTTGTGAGTGGGCTACCCTTGACGCTGACTAAGAAGGATTCGATATGGGTGATTGTGGACTGATTGGCTAAATCTGCCAATTTTATACATATCCATATGGATTATTCGTTACAAAAATTGGCTAAGTTGTATGTGGCTGAAATTGTGAGGCTACATGGTGTATCGGTTTCTATCATATCTGACAAAGACCCTAGACACACATTTCAATTCTGGAAAAAGTTACACGAGGCTTTGGGTACAAGGCTGGATTTCAGTACTGCATTCCACCTTCAGACGGATGGACAGTCAGAGAGCGTAATTCAGATACTGGAAGACATGTTACGAGGTTGTGTAATTGATTTCAAAGGCAGCTGGGAGGATTATTTGTCGTTGGCAGAGTTTGCTTATAACAACAACTACCAGTCCAGTATTCGAATGGCACCATTTGAGGCGTTGTATGGTTGTAGGTTTCGTACTCCTACCTGTTGACCTGAGCTGGGTGAGCGGCGAGTTCTGGGGCCAAAATTAATTTCTGATACAGAAGATAAGGTGAAACTAATTCGAAATTGGTTAAAGGAAGCATCTGATGGGCAGAAGTCTTATGCAGACTTAAAGCGTAAAAAGATCGAGTATGCTGTGGGGGATTATGTCTTTCTAAAGGTCTCACCATGGAAGAAAATTTTGAGGTTTGGGCGGAAAAGCAAGCTTAGCCTTAGGTTTATTGGACCTTATTGAATACTTAGGCAGGTGGGACCGGTCGCGTATCAACTTGAGTTGCCTCTAAAGTTGGATAGGATTCATGAAGTGTTTCATGTTTCAATCCTAAGGCGGTACCATTTTGATCCCTCGCACATTGTATCAATTGAGGAAATCGAGGTTGGTCCTCATTTGACTATCTAGGAGGAACCGATGCAGATATTGGATTGTGATGTTAAGGTATTAAGAAAGAAATCTATTCCACTGGTCAAAGTGCTTTGGCATAATCACGGTTCAGAGGAAGCCACGTGGGAGCCTGAGGAGGCGATGCGGCACCAATACCCTCACTTATCCTGAATAGGTAAATTTCGAGGCTGAAATTTCTTAAAGGGGGTAGAGTTGTAATGCCCTGAATTTGGGCCTAGAAGTATTAGGCCTTGAGTATGGGTCCGTAGGGAGGTTGTATATAAGTGGTTAGTTGTGCAAGGAAATGACACACTATGTATCTGTTTTAGTGGTTTAGTGCTCTGTGAAGTGTCTGAGAAATATTGGGTTCAAACCTGAGCTTGAGCAAAAATTTTGGTTTTAAGTGAATAAAACCCTGGATGCTTGGATGATGGCCTTTTAAATTATTGTGTTAAGTAAATGACACAATGAAGCATGTGGTCTAGTGGTTGTGGTGTCATTAAGGTTGCAAGAGAGCCTGGGTTCAAGTCTCAGCTCTTGCAATTTATTTTGGTTTTTCTTTTAAAGGAACCTGGACTTTGGCCTATAGACCTTATAATTAATTGAGGATATTTTGTGACACAGAAAGAGCCTGTGGTGGAGTGGCAAGGTAGCATGTTGTGTAATTGTAAGGTCTGAGGTTCAAGTCCTGAGATGCGCAATGGAGTATTTATTTTGCTGTTTGAGCTGTGTAGGAGGTGGAGTTGGACTGGAACTCTATGGTTGAAGTGGTCATAATAAAAAAAGAAAAATAAGGAATTTTCCTAATGGTTGAAAGTAATCCCACATCGGGAAGCTAACATGAGCATTGGTGAGAAGCTAGCTTTAAATAGAGCGAACCAGATGAGTTGGTGAGGGGGGACGTGATTAAGACTCAATGTAGGATATGCTAAAGTTAGTGATCATGGACTTCGGTGCGTTCTCAAAAACAGGTGTGTATTCACGCCCTTCTTTGTTGGAAATCGGTAAAAGCTGAAAAGTCAAAACTTCGACATTTGAGGCCTCGCGAGCATGCGACCACTCGTGGGGTAAACTGAGTCCACAAACCATGGGTGATAGACTATAGAGGCCGCCACGAGCATTCTTGTGTACTAGGCCTCGATTGGCAAATGGGCCCAATGGGCTCCGTGGGCCAGCTTGTGTAAATCTAATTGATAGGTGGGAAGTAGTTGGGCTTGTCATTTCATGTGCATGGCATAGGCCGTTAAAGGCTTCATTGGGCTAAAATGGGCCGAGAGGGGCCAACGGGCTCCTAGGCCCTACATAGATTAAATCCACGGTAAGTTATAAATTTTGGACTGGGCTATGTAGGTCACATAGTCGTAGCTAAATTTGGGCTAAGTGGGCCACACGAGCGTGTGGACCCACTTGGGCCAAATAATGGGTCTTAGGCCCATTTACACCGTTAGGTCTGTTTAGGTTACTTAAGTTACTCGAGGCGACTGTAGTTCTTCTGAGAGGTCGATTATCTGTACCAAGACCGTAGAGGGTAAAATGACCAAAATACCCCTGAGGGGTAAAAATTACTATTCTACCCCTAATGGGTGGAAATGACTGCTATACCTTAGAGGTAGGTTAATTGATGAGTGTATGATATATGCATGACCGTATTTGAGTATGAAACCTTGCATACATGAAATATTATGGCATGACATACTGCATTGGGGTTGGGATTCTGGTTTGGAGGAAGTACTATTCTGGTGGCTTTGCCATGTATTTTGATATTAGTAGCTACGCCAGGTTTATCGCTATTAGCAGCTTTGTTGCATTACTAGTAGCAGCTACGCTGCGATATTGGTGAGATAGCTGGGTGGGTGAATTTAATCCCCACATGGTGAGTTGGTTGGTACTGGTGGTGAGCAGGATGGATTGGGTTGGGTTGCATACCTGTATTGGGATTATACTGTTTTGGGCATAGGCCCACACTGTTATTGCATAGGGCTTAGGCCCAGACTATACTGTTAATGAATAGGGCTCAGGCCCAAACCGTTACTGTATGCACTGTTACTATTGACCGATAGGGGATTACACACTGAGTTTTCATAAATTCACTATAACACCCCGAACCCGAGACCGACACCGGAGTCGGACACGAGATGTTAACAAACTTTGAAAAATTTTTCCAGACACTGCCCAGTCTGAGTACTAGCCGCTTCAAAAATCATATCTTGAGTTTCACAACTCGAAAATCAGTTTTGTGATTTTTCCCTGAAACTAGACTCATGTCCCCACCTATGTATTTTTTTCTAGAATTTTTGGTCGGGCCAATTAGTACAGTTTATTAGTCAAAGTCTCCCATGTTACAGGGGTCGACTACACTGACCCTTTCCCATTACGACTGGGATATCTCTCTGCACAGAGCTTCAATACTGATGCCGTTTGTTTCTATGGAAACTAGACCCAGAGAGGAATCCATACATATATGGTATGACCCCTAATTATCTTTGGTCAATTTATAGTGAATTTCCAAAGGCGGAACAGGGAATCCAGAAACTGTTCTGGCCCTGTTCCACAAGAACCCGAATATCTCTTACTGTACTGTTCCTATGATTGTTTCGTTACTTCCATATGAAAGTAGATTCATCAAGGTTCGATTACATAATTTATTCACTATTTAATTCCACTCCTACGAATTCTTGTGATTTTTCCAATCCACACCACTGCTGCTATCAGCTTCTGTTTTCAAAGTAACCTTACCTAATTTGGGGTTTCATGGACCAACTAGGGCCTTGTCATACATAAGCCCACATATGATCATACTTAGCCATTCTAGTGGCTGATCATTTGCTCAACACTTCCATTCCAACTATAGTTACATCATGAAACCATCTATACATTCATAAATACGAATGGTCTAATGCCATACTCCACTTCTACAAGCCATTTTCGCATGGCTGTACACTTATACATTTCATAAAGTACTCGAAAGACAACAATGGGTAGTCCTATACATGCCATATCAAAATTCAACCAAAATAGTACCCAAAAGAGCCTTGGATAGTGTGGGCGACTTCGACTTCAAGATCCCGAGTCCGATAGCTGGAGAACCAAAAATCTATAAAACAGAGGAGCAATGTAACGAGTAAGCAATTTATGCTTAGTAAGTTTGAGCAAGGAATTCCAGCATGCACAAAGAATAGCACACATTTAGCTAAACGGAATATTTCATAATACGCAATTTACCGATATCAAACTTGCTTCACAACATTAACAACCCTTATGTACATACGCAATAAACTAACTTGGCCGAAGGCCGGTAGCTCGTTTATCAACTGAGCGAACATTTATTTGTAAGGGCTCGATTAAATTTAACACATACGTAACATATCCCCATATTGGGATGTTTTTCGAGTATTCGCTGGAATTTTACAGCAAGCTCATTCATTACCAAATCACGTACCTTCGGGATTGAACCGGATATAGCTCCTCGTTCAAATGCCTTCGGGACATAGCCCGGTTTTAGTAACTCACACAATACCTTCGGGACATAACCCGGATTTAACAACTCGCACGAATGCCTTCGGGACTTAACCCGGATTTAATAACTCGCACGAATGCCTTCGGGACTTAACCCGGATTTAGTATCTCGCACAAAGGCCTTCGGATCTTAGTCCGGATATATTCACTTAGCACAAAGCCTTCGGGACTTAGCCCGGACAGCATTCAATTAATCATGCACCTCTAACAATAATTCATGACACATTCGTATTTCTTTTTCATTAGCAAAACTCAAACACAAGGCACACACCATCCTTGCACATTCGGCTCAATAGCCACTCATAGAGCATGATTTTAATTTGCTTAAAACATGATTTAATCACATCGTAATTTAAGCTCTCTTACTCAAGAACTTACCTCGGGTGTTGTCGAACGATTCCGCTAGCTATTCAACCACTTTTTCCTTCCCTTTATCGGATTTATTTCCCCTTTGCTCTTGAGCTTAATCAAACAAATAAATTGATTTCATCATTTAGGCATCAAAAAGATGAACACAAGGCACTTAGCCCATATTCATACATTAGACATTAAAGTCTCATACATGCAAAAATCATGCATCAACACAACATATTAGCTAATTTCTTTCCCCTTGGCCGAATATGCATGTCTATTTTTGGGGTCGATTTCAACACTTAATACACACATATACACACTAGTAAAGCATCCTCCCCCTTTTCATCAATTTAACACATGCATTGCTCATTAACATGCAAAGTTACATTCGGCCTTAGCACACATCTTGCTAGCCGATTCTTCTCCATTTAGCAACCAATGCACATATGTGCTCACACAAAAATGCTAAAAAGGAGGTTCAAGAATCATCAAGCCATCATCACATGCATCACTAACAAGCTTCATATTTTGCATGCAATGGCATTAACACAACCTCCACCTAGGCCGAATCTTAACTCATCCTCATACCTCATCACCACAACATCAAACATCAACCAAGAATGATGCATTCATGGTCAAGTGCCATTTCCATCACATAGCAAGATTTAGACCATGGGCTAGGTAGAACTCAAGCTAACAACTAAATCATGCATGCATCTCATGAAACATCATCAAACATACCTTAGCCTAACTACATGCATGGCCGAATCTCTTCACCTTTCTTCTTCTTTCCTCCTTAAAATTTTTGGCCAAGGATGAACCAAAGGATGAGAAATTTTTTTCTTTGTTTTTCTTTCTAATTTAGGCTAAAATGAAGGTGAGAAAGGATGAACACAAATTTTTCTCCTTTCTTCTCTTTAGCTCACGGCAATGGGGGGGCAACTACACATTTTTTTTTCTTTTGTTTCCATTTCTTTATTACCCATACTCCTTATTTTATTCTTCCATTAACAAAACATGTTTCATGACATGTTTTGCCCATCATTCCTTGTCATGGCCGGCCACTACTCATTAGGGGGGAAATTTGACATGCAAGTCCCCCCTTTGTCCACATGCACTAATAGGTCCTCACACATTGACCTATCACATTTTAGAATTTTCTCACATAAGTCCTATTGACTAAATTCACATGAAATCAACCAAATTGAAGCTTGAAATTTTCACACATTCATAATTACATATTCTAGACAATAAGTATCACATTCAAACATTTCGGTGACTCGGTTTAGCGGTCCCGAAACCACTTCCCGACTAGGGTCAACTTTGGGCTGTCACAACTCTCCCCCACTTAAGAAATTTTCGTCCCCGAAAATCTTACCGGTAAATAGGTTTGGGTATCGTTCTTTCATCGAGCTCTCGGTCTCCCAAGTTGCTTCCTCGATCCCGTGTTTGAGCCATAACACCTTTACTAGCGGAACTCTTTTGTTTCGCAACTCCTTCACTTCACGAGCTAGGATACGCATCGGTTCTTCTTCATAGCTCATGTCGACTTGAATTTCAACCTCTGATGGGCTAATTATATGCGATGGATCAGATCGATAGCGTCGAAGCATCGAAACATGAAAGACGTCATGAATCTTTTCAAGCTCCGGGGGCAAAATCAATCTATACGCAACCGGGCCAACTCGTTCGGAGATTTCGTACGGCCCAATGAATCTTGGGCTCAACTTGCCCTTACGGCCGAACCTGAGTATCTTTTTCCAAGGTGAAACCTTAAGGAACACTTTGTCTCCCACCTGATACTCGATGTCTTTTCGTTTCAAATCTGCGTACGATTTCTGACGATCCGTGGCTACCTTCAGACTTTCACGGATTACCTTTACTTTCTGTTCAGCATCTCTAATCAAATCAACTCCGAAAATTTTACTTTCACCGAGCTCGGTCCAAAACAATGGTGTACGGCATTTACGACCGTACAAAGCCTCGTAAGGTGCCATCTTAATACTTGATTGAAAACTATTGTTGTAAGCGAATTCAATCAAAGGTAAATACCGTTCCCATGAACTACTGAACTCGAGGATGCAACATCTCAACATATCCTCAAGTATCTGAATTATCCGCTCGGATTGACCATCGGTTTGGGGGTGAAAAGCAGTGCTAAAATGCAGCTTGGTACCCAGAGCTTCTTGCAATTTCTTCCAAAATCGTGAGGTGAATCTCGGATCTCTATCCGACACAATAGAAACAGGTACCCCGTGTAATCTCACAATTTGATAAACGTACAATTCAGCTAGTTTCTCCAATGATAAATCCGTACGTACGGGGATGAAATGAGCCGACTTAGTCAGTCTATCAACAATAACCCATATCGCATCCTTCTTACTTGCTGACAAGGGCAGTCCGGACACAAAGTCCATTGTGACTCGATCCCATTTCCACTCGGGTATCATGATCGGCTGGAGTAATCCTGAAGGCACTTGATGTTCCGCTTTCACTTGTTGACATGTCAAACATCTCGAAACAAAGTCGGAGATGTCCCGTTTCATGCCATGCCACCAAAATTGACGTTTCAAATCGTTGTACATTTTCGTACTCCCCGGGTGAATTGACATTCGGCTACAATGGGCTTCGTTCAGAATAATCGAAATGAGTTCCGAATTCCTTGGAACACACAAACGATTTCTGAACCTCAAACAATCATCATCATCAATTTGAAACTCCGATTCCTCGTTCGGAAAACACTTAGCCCGTTTTGCAACCAATTCATCATCGACTTTCTGAGCTTCACGAATTTGGTGAGTCAATAATGGTTTAGCTTTTAATTCAGCTACTAACACACTGTCTGATAGAACAGACAAATGCACGTTCATCGCTCGTAAAGCAAACAATGACTTCCGGCTTAAGGCGTCCGCAACCACGTTAGCCTTTCCCGGGTGGTAATCAATGACAAGCTCGTAATCTTTCAACAACTCAAGCCAACGTCTTTGTCGCAGATTCAAGTCTCGTTGAGTCAGCAAATATTTGAGACTTTTGTGATCCGAAAATATATGGCACTTCTCACCAAACAGATAATGTCGCCATATTTTTAAAGCAAACACGATGGCAGCTAGTTCGAGATCATGGGTCGGATAATTCCTCTCGTGTGGCTTCAATTGTCTCGACGCATAGGCCACGACTCGACCTTCTTGCATCAATACGCAACCCAACCCAAGTAGGGATGCGTCACTATAGATGACAAACTCTTTACCTGATTCGGGTTGCACCAAAATTGGAGCTTCAGTCAAATGAGTTTTCAGTTGGTCAAAACTTTTCTGACATTTCTCCGTCCACTCGAACTTAACATCCTTTTGAAGTAGCTTCGTCATTGGTGTGGCTATCATCGAGAAACCTTTCACAAATCGTCGGTAATAACCGGCGAGCCCCAAAAAGCTCCGAACTTCAGTAACATTTCTCGGAGGTTTCCAGTCAAGTATGGCTGAAATTTTGTTCGGGTCAACTCGAATACCCGACGCGGATACCACATGACCCAAGAAGCTAACCTCTCTTAACCAGAACTCACACTTACTAAACTTAGCATATAACTGCTTATCCCGCAAAATTTGCAGCACTAGCCTCAGATGCTCAGCATGTTCGGTCTCGTCTCTTGAATAGACCAAAATGTCATCAATGAACACCACTACGAACCGATCCAAATACGGCCTGAAGATCCGATTCATCAAATCCATAAATACTACAGGGGCATTTGTGAGCCCAAACGGCATCACTAAGAATTCGTAGTGACCATATCTCGTTCTGAAGGCAGTTTTAGGAATATCTGAATCTCGGATTCGCAACTGATAATAGCCCGATCTCAAATCTATTTTTGAGAACACTGAGGCTCCCTTCAGTTGGTCGAACAAATCATCGATGCGCGGCAACGGATATTTGTTCTTTATCGTCACTTTATTCAGCTGACGATAGTCAATGCACAACCTCATGGTTCCGTCCTTCTTTTTCACGAACAATACTGGTGCACCCCAAGGTGAGAAACTTGGTCGAGCAAAACCTCTATCCGTCAGTTCTTGCAACTGAGCTTTCAACTCCTTTAACTCGGTTGGTGCCATACGATACGGAGCTATCGAAATCGGCGTAGTCCCAGGTACAAGCTCAATACCAAACTCTACCTCCCGAACAGGTGGTAAACCCGGTAATTCTTCCGAAAAAACATCCGGGTATTCACAAACCACCGGCACAGATTCGGGTTTCTTTTCAAATTCTTTGTCACCAAGTACATACGCAAGGTATGCTTCGCACCCTTTTCTTACATATTTCTGTGCCAACATTGCTGATATTACAGCTGGCTTCCCCTCCAAGTCCGCAGACTCAATTCGGACTACTTCGTTATTTGCGCATCTCAAATCAACAGTCTTGCTCTTGCAATTCACAATCGCATCATGCGCGGTCAACCAATCCAAACCAAGGATAACATCAAATTCATCAAACGGCAAAAGCATCAAGTTCGCCGGGAAACAGGAACCTCGAATTTCTAGGGGACATTTCTTGCACACTTTGTCGACAAGCACGTAACGACCCAAGGGATTTGACACCCGAATTACGAACTCAGTAGACTCAATAGGTAAAGTCTTACTGGAGGCTAAGGTTTCACATATGTAAGAATGAGTAGAACCGGGGTCAATCAAAGCAATTACATTAGTATCAAAAAGAGTGAATGTACCGGTAATAACATCAGGCGAAGAAGCATCCTCGCGGGCACGTATAGCATAAGCTCTAGCAGGTGCACGGGCTTCGGATCTGGTTATATCATCTCTAGATCCTCTCTGACCACCACTAGCATTGCCCATATTTCCAGATGGTCTACCTCGAGCAGTGGTAGCACCCGGTCTCCCACTCTGATTTGCATTCTGTCCCGACAACCTCGGGCAATCTTTAATGAAGTGGTCAACTGATCCGCATTTGTAACAGGAGCGGTCAGGAAATCTACAACTCCCCGAATGCCATTTACCGTAATATCGACATTTCGTCCTGTCTCGACGTTCATTCCCAACACTGGCGACCGAAGTGCCTCGTGTACCCACAGGGGGTCGATCACGATCTCATCTAAAAAGGCCCGAAGTGCCTCTAAACTGGCCCGCATCATCTCGAAATCTCTTCGATGTCTGTTGAAGAGACCTCCCCGAGGATCTTTTACGAAACTCTCCAATTCCCTCATCAACTCTTTGTTTTTCTTTTCTAAGCTCTTCGGCTTTACAAGCTCGTTCAACAAGTACCACGAACTCTCGTATTTCAAGAACGCCAACGAACATTTTTATATCTTCATTCAGCCCATCCTCGAAGCGTTTACACATAATAGCCTCGGACGAAACACATTCCCGAGCATATTTGCTAAGTCTAACAAATTTTCGCTCGTAATCAGTAACCGACATGGAGCCTTGCTTAAGCTCAAGAAATACCTTCCATTTTTGATCAACAAATCTCTGACTGATATACTTTTTCCGAAACTCAGTTTGGAAAAACTCCCAAGTTACTTGCTCTCGGGGCACAATAGAAGTCAGAGTACTCCACCAATAGTAGGCAGAATCACGTAGCAAGGAGATAGCACACTTTAGGCATTCATCGGGTGTACAAGATAGCTCATCGAGTACCCGGATAGTGTTGTCCAGCCAAAATTCAGCTTGCTCGGCATCATCGCTATCCATAGCCTTAAATTTAGTAGCCCCATGTTTTCGGATTCTGTCAACTGGGGGCTTATTTGACCTTATTTGGTCCGTTACCGGTGGTATTGTAGGTGCGGGGGTAGTATTTGTCGGGAATGGAGGTTGTGGAACAGCCATATTAGTTCGAATGTATTGGTTAAACCAATCATTCATCACGCTATAGAATGCTTGTCTAGCTTCATCATTCGGATTACTAGCATTAGGTTGAGAGTCTGCCGGCACTGTCCCTTGTGCGGGAGCAGGCGCTACACTCTCAAGATCATCAGCTACCTCTCGGTCACGATCGGGATCCATTACTATAAATAAACACATTTACAATTGTCAGAAATCACCACACTATCAAGTAATCACATAAAATGGCATGTATAGCTAGACCCAAAACATTACGGTAGTCCTAGAATCGACTAAACCGTAGCTTTGATACCAATAAAATGTAACACCCCGAACCCGAGACCGACACCGGAGTCGGACACGAGATGTTAACAAACTTTGAAAAAATTTTCCAGACACTGCCCAGTCTGAGTACTAGCCGCTTCAAAATCATATCTTGAGTTTCACAACTCGAAAATCAGTTTTGTGATTTTTCCCTGAAACTAGACTCATGTCCCCACCTATGTATTTTTTTCTAGAATTTTTGGTCGGGCCAATTAGTACAGTTTATTAGTCAAAGTCTCCCATGTTACAGGGGTCGACTACACTGACCCTTTCCCATTACGACTGGGATATCTCTCTGCACAGAGCTTCAATACTGATGCCGTTTGTTTCTATGGAAACTAGACCCAGAGAGGAATCCATACATATATGATATGACCCCTAATTATCTCTTGTCAATTTATAGTGAATTTCCAAAGGCGGAACAGGGAATCCAGAAACTGTTCTGGCCCTGTTCCACAAGAACCCGAATATCTCTTACTGTACTGTTCCTATGATTGTTTCGTTACTTCCATATGAAAGTAGATTCATCAAGGTTCGATTACATAATTTATTCACTATTTAATTCCACTCCTACGAATTCTTGTGATTTTTCCAATCCACACCACTGCTGCTATCAGCTTCTGTTTTCAAAGTAACCTTACCTAATTTGGGGTTTCATGGACCAACTAGGGCCTTGTCATACATAAGCCCACATATGATCATACTTAGCCATTCTAGTGGCTGATCATTTGCTCAACACTTCCATTCCAACTATAGTTACATCATGAAACCATCTATACATTCATAAATACGAATGGTCTAATGCCATACTCCACTTCTACAAGCCATTTTCGCATGGCTGTACACTTATACATTTCATAAAGTACTCGAAAGACAACAATGGGTAGTCCTATACATGCCATATCAAAATTCAACCAAAATAGTACCCAAAAGAGCCTTGGATAGTGTGGGCGACTTCGACTTCAAGATCCCGAGTCCGATAGCTGGAGAACCAAAAATCTATAAAACAGAGGAGCAATGTAACGAGTAAGCAATTTATGCTTAGTAAGTTTGAGCAAGGAATTCCAGCATGCACAAAGAATACCACACATTTAGCTAAACGGAATATTTCATAATACGCAATTTACCGATATCAAACTTGCTTCACAACATTAACAACCCTTATGTACATACGCAATAAACTAACTTGGCCGAAGGCCGGTAGCTCGTTTATCAACTGAGCGAACATTTATTTGTAAGGGCTCGATTAAATTTAACACATACGTAACATATCCCCATATTGGGATGTTTTTCGAGTATTCGCTGGAATTTTACAGCAAGCTCATTCATTACCAAATCACGTACCTTCGGGATTTAACCGGATATAGCTCCTCGTTCAAATGCCTTCGGGACATAGCCCGGTTTTAGTAACTCACACAATGCCTTCGGGACATAACCCGGATTTAACAACTCGCACGAATGCCTTCGGGACTTAACCCGAATTTAATAACTCGCACGAATGCCTTCGGGACTTAACCCGGATTTAGTATCTCGCACAAAGGCCTTCGGATCTTAGTCCGGATATATTCACTTAGCACAAAGCCTTCGGGACTTAGCCCGGACAGCATTCAATTAATCATGCACCTCTAACAATAATTCATGGCACATTCGTATTTCTTTTTCATTAGCAAAACTCAAACACAAGGCACACACCATCCTTGCACATTCGGCTCAATAGCCACTCATAGAGCATGATTTTAATTTGCTTAAAACATGATTTAATCACATCGTAATTTCAGCTCTCTTACTCAAGAACTTACCTCGGGTGTTGTCGAACGATTCCGCTAGCTATTCAACCACTTTTTCCTTCCCTTTATCGGATTTATTTCCCCTTTGCTCTTGAGCTTAATCAAACAAATAAATTGATTTCATCATTTAGGCATCAAAAAGATGAACACAAGGCACTTAGCCCATATTCATACATTAGACATTAAAGTCTCATACATGCAAAAATCATGCATCAACACAACATATTAGCTAATTTCTTTCCCCTTGGCCGAATATGCATGTCTATTTTTTGGGTCGATTTCAACACTTAATACACACATATACACACTAGTAAAGCATCCTCCCCCTTTTCATCAATTTAACACATGCATTGCTCATTAACATGCAAAGTTACATTCGGCCTTAGCACACATCTTGCTAGCCGATTCTTCTCCATTTAGCAACCAATGCACATATGTGCTCACACAAAAATGCTAAAAAGGAGGTTCAAGAATCATCAAGCCATCATCACATGCATCATTAACAAGCTTCATATTTTGCATGCAATGGCATTAACACAACCTCCACCTAGGCCGAATCTTAACTCATCCTCATACCTCATCACCACAACATCAAACATCAACCAAGAATGATGCATCCATGGTCAAGTGCCATTTCCATCACATAGCAAGATTTAGACCATGGGCTAGGTAGAACTCAAGCTAACAACTAAATCATGCATGCATCTCATGAAACATCATCAAACATACCTTAGCCTAACTACATGCATGGCCGAATCTCTTCACCTTTCTTCTTCTTTCCTCCTTAAAATTTTTGGCCAAGGATGAACCAAAGGATGAGAAATTTTTTTTTTTGTTTTTCTTTCTAATTTAGGCTAAAATGAAGGTGAGAAAGGATGAACACAAATTTTTCTCCTTTCTTCTCTTTAGCTCACGGCAATGGGGGGCAACTACACATTTTTTTCTTTTGTTTCCATTTCTTTATTACCCATACTCCTTATTTTATTCTTCCATTAACAAAACATGTTTCATGACATGTTTTGCCCATCATTCCTTGTCATGGCCGGCCACTACTCATTAGGGGGGGGAAATTTGACATGCAAATCCCCCTTTGTCCACATGCACTAATAGGTCCTCACACATTGACCTATCACATTTTAGAATTTTCTCACATAAGTCCTATTGACTAAATTCACATGAAATCAACCAAATTGAAGCTTGAAATTTTCACACATTCATAATTACATATTCTAGACAATAAGTATCACATTCAAACATTTCGGTGACTCGGTTTAGCGGTCCCGAAACCACTTCCCGACTAGGGTCAACTTTGGGCTGTCACATTCACCCTTCTTTTAACTGTGCAGGTAATCCTCAGCCTTAGACGATTTGGAGTCGCGAGGGACTCAGTGGTGGCCACACATCCACAGATTGGTTGTTAATAACTCAATTTATTTAAGCTTTCTTATTTGGGTTTTATTTATGTAATAAGGCCATTTGGGGGGTTTTTAACTTTTAATGGGCTTTTGATTTATTATATTAAACTGCTAGTCTAGAAAAACTCGAGTTTTCAAACTATTCACGATTTTTTAAAGAACACAAGCTTTAAACAACAATGTTTTCAAAAGAGCTTTCGCGATTTAAGTTTAATTAATATCCCAAAGGCAAATATTTTGAGCAAACGTGTGTGACGAGATTATTTGCTAACCCCATACAAAGGTTTTACTTTTAGAAATAAACTTTTACTGACAACTCGATTTTTGAACGATACTTTGATGCAACACATCAGATTAGGCCGTAGCGTCTAGGCCGAGTTTGGGTTGTTACATAACTTATCCCGGAGTACCTATACCATGGCCCATAGCCAAATCAAGGTAACTCCTCCCAAAATACCTATATCATGGGACATAGCCAAATTAAGGTATTATTCACACCCGAAGTGCTGATATCATGGCCCGACACCAATGCATTAACTTAATGACATTACTTTATCATCATAATTGTACTTAAGGTTTAACCGGGAAGTTTCGCTTGTCAATTTCATCGTCGAACACTTCCGTAAAGTTGTATTCACAATTCAAACATTATCCACAATATTATAAACACATTTTATGTAATATCAAAGCATATAACATTCATTTATAATGAAATTAACACCTACGAACTTACCTCGGTCGTAGATACAACTAAACTAGCTGAGTAATCGAGTACTTTGTTCTTGCCTCGATCTAAGTCCGAGTTCCTCTTTTCTTGATCTATATGTATTCAAAATTAACACATTTAATCACCTATTCATTCTATTTCATCCAAATATATATATTTGGGCATTTTTACACTTTAGACCCTAAACCTTCACATCTATTCAATTTAGTCCCTATTTCTTAAATACAAGAAATTCACAAAATTCAACTTAACTCATGCTTGTCTGAATTACCATAGTGCCCCTAGTAGCCCATATTTTTCATTTATTTCACATTTTAACCCCTCAATTTACACTTTTCACAATTTAGCCCTTAAATGGCAATTTCACTAAAAATCATTTTACAAAACATGATAATCTATCAACAAATACTCATTTTCCGTAATCAAACATTCAAGAGCTTAAACATTCATCAATAGCACTTCACAAAATTATCAACAATTTTAGAAATTAGGGTACGAGCTAGCTAGTACTCAAAGCATCGATCACAAAAACGTAGAAATCATCAAAAAATCGAACAAAAATCAGATACCAATTGAGCCTTGTAAGTGCTGAACCCTAGCAAGCTTCCAAACTCACTTTTTTTATTTGATATTAGGTTACCAAGAGAAAGATGAATACAATTTGTGAATTTTGTTTTGTTTATTAACCATTATTATCCAAATTACAAGTTTAACCTTAATGAAATAACATAGAATTTTTATAATAGATGTCCATAACCGTCCATGGTAATATTCCATGGTCAAATATCAACATAAGGACCCCACATTATAAAAAGCCATAGCAATATAGCACTTTAACAAATAGTAAGTCACTTTTGCATTTTACGCGATTAAGTCCTTTTATCAAATTGAACACACAAACAATAAAATTTTCACACAAAACATACTATAATCACAAAAAATAATATTAAAATAATTTTACGACATCGAATTCATGGTATCGGAACCACTGTTCCAATTTAGCTAAAACCGGGCTATTACAACTTTGGTCTTTGGATTTCTGATTTACTGTAATTCATTGAAGTAGATTAAACTTGTGACATCCCATTTTCAATTGTATCAAAAAAACTGGTTTTGGGACCATAATCTCAATTAGTGAGTTCATAAATATTATTTATTTAATATTTACGAGGTTATTAGAATTTTGTATTAAATTTTGGCCCGGTAATTTTAATGTTTGAATGACTAATTAAGGTATAAGGATTAAATTGTAAAAACTATATAAGTCTATTGCTATTGGGTTTTATGGGTTAAAAGGCTTTAATAATATTATTTGAAAGACTTGCATGGTAATTTAACCTTAATTCATTTATAGAGACAGTATGTTTTAACTTGGTTTTATTATTTATTAAGTTAGATTAATAAAATAAAATAAAGTAAAAGGAAAACTAAAAACATCATCATCTGTTTTCATTTTCTTTCTTTTTCACTCAAAACCACATAGAAACAAAGAAGCCATAACCATTTTCTTCAAGCATAACCGGCCCTTGCATGTGAGTATTCCCAAAGCCCGTTTTTCATAATTTTTATGTTTTTGAGATTGTTGTAGCTTAATCTAGCTACTCCAAGGACTATTTTGTAAAACTGTTAAAGGTTTAAAACTGGCCATTAATGATTTTTTTAAAGATTTTTGGTGTTAAATGATAGATTTATAATCTTGGTTGTTAAATAGGACTATTTTGTAAAGAGATTTTGGTTAGTTGAGTTTAGGGACTAAAATGAAAGTATGAAAATTTTAACATGAAATTTCTGTAAATTTTAATGCTTAAAGACTGGGTAGGGATGTATGTGTAATCAGTTTTATGTTTGGTGTTTTAATTTTGAAAGTTATAATAGTTTTAGTTTTAGGAACTAAATTTAATAAAATATAAATGTTGAGTGGGATTTTGTAAAATAAAATTAATAGATCATATACATGAAAATTAACATGTTAATGCAATTGAGATTGATAAATTGTATTTAACTATTATATAGATCAATGATTGAATTGTACAGAGGAAAATTAGGGAAAAGAAAATTTGTAGAATAGCCCCTACGAATCAAATAGATAGTTGGACATATTAGGTCAGTTTATAAGGTATAGAAATTTATATATATTTGAAATAGTTGTTGTGGAATTATGAATATAGATGTATAATTGTTTATATTATTGGTTGAAGTTTGAAAAGATATAAACTAATGCTAAGGTGATGAAAGACCTAATTGAGAATTGTTGAATACTTGTAAAACATGATTCATATGGATTTCTGAATGAATGTGATTTGTTTACAACATGTGTACTGATAGCATGAAAGTGCCCTTGATCTACAAGTGTTATGAATCCTATTTAAATGCTCGTTTGAATATAGTACAATGATTAGGATATAGTTGGCATGTCAACAGGGTTACAATGCACTCCTGTATGGGTTTGCACTTTGGTGTTCGTATATTTGTACCCTGGTGGCCTTTTTACACTTCAGTGTCCCTGCTTGCACTTCGATGCCTCTAATTGTAAATTTGTGCCCTTGTTTGCACTCCAGTGCCCCTGATATCACTACGATGCTCCTTGGTGCGGTGTAGTTACCCGAGTGTCCAAATTATTTTGCTATAATTCATCGGGCTAGTTAAAACTTTGATTAATTACCTAATGATTATTTGTTAAATGTTGAATCCATTTGAATGAACTAGATTGAATATATGGAAAACATGAAATTATCATTGACCTTGAGTAAAACTCACCTATTTCTTGTGAATTGTATGTCAGGTTGTTTTTTTTATGTTATTTGTTCAAAATTTAATTGCTTGATTGAGGTAAGTTTGTTTATAGTTTAACTATGAAATTACTAAGTTATTACAAGCTTAGTTTGTTTCATTTTCTGTTTTCTATAGTTGACATTTTACGGAACTAGGTTATTGGATCAACTTCAAGGGTTACACTATCAAGCTTCAGTTTCGATAGATTTTGAATTGTTTTATTTCAATTTTGTAGCATGCATATAGGCTACTTTGGGATTATGTGGTTGATCTTGTAATGTGATTACAATAGTTTATATGTAATGTTCTTTAAGGCTAATTGGCATGTTTGATGGAATGAATGGTATAAGCATGTTTAGTTGATGTGTGCTTATCCTTAATTATGGAAAATTATGAAATGGTAATTCTTTGATGAACAGTTTCTTATTAGATATGTGTTATTATAATAGCCCGATTTAGACCCTAAACAGAATAGTGGTTTTGGGACCACAAATCGGAGTCAAAAAAATTTTTATTATTATTTTTGTGCTGATAATATGTGAATTGATATCTGTGAAAGTTTTATGTGAAAATTTGATCGTTTATGTGTTTAATTTGATAAAAGGACGTATTCGCATAAAACATAAAAGTGTCTTGTTAATTGTTAAAGTGCTTAATTCCTATGTCTTTTTAATTGAGAGGTCCTCATGTGGTTAATAAACCATTGAACTTATGAGTGGACATTAATGACCTTATATGTTAATGTTTTAAATGTTTATTAATCATGGGCAAAATAGTAATTGATGTATTAAATGAATTATAATAAAACAAATATGAAAATAAGGTCATTATCATCTTATTGTTGCCGAAAATTAAAGAAGAAAAGAAAAGAAAAAGAGTTCTACGGTTCGGCTAAGAGAATTTGTGATTATGGTATGTGTTTTGCTCGGTTTTTGATGATTTTTATGTTTTTGTGATTGTTGCTTTGTATTCGATCAGGCCCATGTCTCAATTATTGAATTTGATGATTATTTTGAATTATGCCATTGATGATTTTATGAGCTTTGTGATGATAGTTGATGAAAACTGAAAGATATGTGTTAGATTACTATGTTATGTATTGGGATTTTTTTATGAATTTGAGTATTTTGGGCTAAATTGTGAAAATAAGAAATCGAAGGAATCAAATGTGAAACAAATGAAATATCTGGGCTTGTATGAGCTAAAGGAATATTCGGCCAAGCATATGTCAAAAGAATTTTTGTGTATTTTGTGATTTTATGAATTAGGGACTAAATTGTTAAAATGTGAAAATGTGAGGGCTAATTTGTAAAATGCCCTAAATATGTGTATAAGTATTGAATTGAATGATTTGTTGAATAAAATAATTAAATTTGAATGTGTATAGATCAAGAACCAAAGAAAACAGAATTAGATCAGGGAAAGTAGAAAATGGTCGAGTAGTCGGTTAAATCAGTTCATTTTCATACGAGGTAAGTCGATATACAAGTAAATGTGTTAAATTGAATTATTATTTCTTATATGATATTTGAATTGTGGTGAATGGATATGAGAACTGAATATGAGAAATCCGAGAAAGTTTCGATAATGTGAAGACATTTGAAAAGCCCCGTACAAACCATAAGAAGTGTTAGGATACATATGTCATGACATAGAATTTTTCAATATGTAATTTCGTGTAAGACCATGTCTGGGACGTTAGCATCGATTTGAAATTTACGTGTAAGACCATGTTTGGGACGTCGGTATCGTATTTGATTTTGTGTAAAACCCTGCTGGGACAATGGCATCGATATTTGATTACATGTAAGACGATGTTTGGGACGTTGGCATTGTACCAGCTTTTCGAGTTATCCGCGTATCCTATTTGATTCCATACGATTCAACGGGCACTTCGAGAAATGGATAAATGTATGAATGTATATCTTCTTCAGGTTCATATGAATTGAATATGGAATTCGGTAATGAAAGGTGAGTATGAATATAATCCATTGATATGTGAGCTACATGGAAATGTGAAGTATCTATTAGAAAATGGTTAAGAAAAATTAGAGCTAAATGAGAAGAAATGAACTTGTATTGAGTTATGTCATTATTCATATGAATGAAATAGTTTATAATTGTGATATGTGATAAGTTTATTTGTATATGGCTTACTAAGCTTTTGAAAGCTTACTTTGTGTGTGTTTTCAACTATTTTATAGATTATCATACCTACTGGGAGCTTTGGGATCATCGAGGATCATCACCACACTATCGAACTCTATTTTGGTACCTTTTGACATGAATATTGGAATATGGCATGTAGAGGCTAGAGGTATTTGAATATATTTGGTAATGTGTATATCTAGCCATGTGATATGGTTTTGTTTTAGTTGTGTTTATAAATGACTTTTGAGTATAAGCTATGTGATGCAATATAGTCAATATAATGTGTTCATGATTGGCTAATAGAATTGGTCATTTTGGTAAGTTGTGGTATGTGCCTATTTTGGAATTTGGTAAGATTTTGGCATGTGAATGAATGAAGTAAATTGAGATTGTGAATCATATGTTTTGGTATGACTTTGGCTTATGATTTGGCATGATTTGGTATGGATTATAAGTATGAAGTTGGTTGTTAATGATATGGCATGGATGATGTATGTTATGGTTATGTATTAGTTGGAATTTGGTATGAAATGTTTTGGTTTAGATCTTGTAGGAAGGACCCAAAATTAGGGTGGCAAGTTGGCCTTGTAAATGGCCTATTTTTGTCCACACTGGTAGAGACACGAGCATGTGTCTCTGTTGTGTGCGACACATGGTTATGTTACACGGTCGTGTGTCCCTTGAGGTACCCTACGATTTAAAGTCAGTATACCCTACAGTTTTGACATAGCCTAGACACACGGGCGTGTCTATCGGTCATGTGTAGTAAATAGGCTAGCACATGGGCGTGTTGTCAGCCGTGTAATCCAAGTCAGTAGCCTCCCTAATTTTCACACTGCCTGGCACACGGGCGTGTCTTGTGGCCGTGTGGACAAGTCATTATGTATGATCTATTTTCCCACGGCCTAGACACACAGGCGTGTCTAATGCCGTGTAAGGTACACGGCCTGTTCACACGGGTGTGTGACCTTTGTAACTTAAAAAAAATGTTTAGTTTCGAAAAATTTTGTATGTGTTCAGTTTAGTCCTGACCTCTTTCTAATGCATGTTTAAGGTCTCGTTGACCTAAGAAAGGGACTTATTGTTGATACTTGAATATGATATGAAAGTGTATGACTGTTGACTATGAAGTGATTATGAAATGTTCTGATATGTCCGGTAATGCTTCTTTACCCTAATCCTACGACGGATACGGATTAGGGGTGTTACATTTGGTTAGTATCAAAGCTACGGTTTAGTCGATTCTAGGACTAACGTAGCGTATGTCAGTCTAGCTATACATGCCATATATATAAACTGCGATAGTGTGATGATTCCTAACGATTAAAATTTGTTTTTATATAATAAATGGATCCCAAACAAGCTGTAGCTAACGATGTTGAAAGTAACGCGCCTGCTCTTGCTCAAGGGATAGTGCCACTGACTCTAGACCTGCTACTAGTAGCCACGAGGGAGAGGCTAAGTAAGCCTTTTACCAAATGATGAATGATTGGTTTACCCATTATATTAGAACCAAATCGGTTATTCCATAATTCACCCCCGCTAAATCTTCCACAAGTCCTAGTTGTGCCATAAGCTGTAGATTCAATTCATCTGAATAAGCCTCCAGTTGATAATATTAGAAAATATGGGGCTAAAGAGTTTCAAGCCACTACAAATGATGATGCTAAGAGAGCTGATTTTTGGCTTAAGAATACAATACGGGTGTTTGATGAAATGTCATGTATTCTCGAGGAATGTCTAAAATGTGTCGTTTCACTTCTGAAAGATACGGCGTATGATTTATGGAAGACGTTGATCCTAGTGTTTCCGAGAGAACAAGTCACTTGGGATTTCTTTCAAGCTAAATTTTCAGAAGAAATACATTAGTCAGAGATTTATCAATCAAAAACTCAAAGAGTTTCTTAAACTGAAACAGGGCCATATGTCTGTTACAGAATACGAGTGAGAATTTGTAAGATTGAGCTAGTATGTAAGATAATGTGTCTTGACTGAAGTAGTTATGTGCAAAAGATTTGAGGATGGCTTGAATCAAGACATCAAATTATTAGTCGGGATTTTGGAAATAAAAGAGTTTGTTGTGCTTGTTGAACGAGTGTGTAAAGCTGAAGAACTTGGTAAAGAGAAAAGAAAAGCTAACTCGGAAGCTAGAGAGGTGCAAAAAAGATCATCGAGAAGTCATTTCATTCAGAATCAAAGAAATTCTGAGATGATTTTAGCCATTCAAAGGCTAATGTGGGACATTCGAGTGGAGATCGTGCTAGATCGCATTCGAGTTTTAGAGCTCCAGCAACTTTTGTTGCAAGTGTTGGAAATGTCTGATGCGATCGACCTGAGTGTAGACATTGTGGTAAAAGACATCTGGGAAGTTGTAGATTGAACCACCAGGCTTGCTTTAGATGTGGATCCTTAGATCACTTTATCCGTGAATGTCTTGAGTCAGTAGAGCAAGAGATTGTACAAAATCCAAGGTCAAGTGGTAATACAGCACGAGGTAGACTGCCCCGAAATATGGGTAATGTGAGTGGCAGTCAGAAGGGAACTAAAGATACGACTGTTAGATCTAAAGCTAGAGCACCTGCCAGAGCTTACGCCATCCGAATAGTGAGGAAGCTTTATCTCCAGATGTGATTACGGGTAAATTTACTTTTTACGATACTTCTGTGATTGCATTGATTGATCCCAGATCAATGCATTCTTATATATGCATGAACTTAGTGAACGATAAGAGATTGCCTATTGAGTCTACTGAATTTGTAATCAGAGTATCGAACCCCTTAGGCCGGTGTGTTTTGGTTGACAAAGTGTGTAAGAATTGTCCTTTGATGATTTGAAATTCATGTTTTCTGGTTGATTTGATGTTATTACCATTCGAAGAATTTGATATAATTCTGGGCATGGATTGGTTAACTTTGCATGATGTTATTATAAACTGCAAACGGAAGACTATTGATTTGAGATGTCACAATGATGAGATTATTCGAATTGAGTCTAATGATCTGAATGGTTTACTGACAATAATTTCTTCAATGTTAGCTCAGAAATATGTGAGAAAGGGTTGTGAAGCCTACTTTCCTTATGTGGTTGATTCAAAAGTGACTGAAAAGGAAATGGGATCAGTACCTGTTGTCTATGAATTCCCTGATGTGTTTCCTGAACAACTTCAGGGATTACCTCTGATACGAGAAGTTGAATTTGGTATTGAGTTAGTACTAGGGACTACTCCGATTTCGATAGCTCCGTATAAAATGGCTCCAACCGAGTTAAAAGAATTAAAGTCTCAGTTGCAAGAATTGACTGATAGAGGATTCGCAATACCGAGTTTCTCACCTTGGGGTGCTCTTATTCTATTTGTGAAAAAGAAAGATGGTACGATGATAATGTGCAATGATTATCGTCAGTTGAACAAAGTTACTATCAAGAACAAATATCCTCTGCCCATAATTGACAATTTATTTGATCAATTGAAAGGGGCTACAGTGTTTTCAAAGATAGATCTGGGATCGGGATATTATCAGTGGAGAGTAAAAGATTCAGACATTCCAAAAACTGCATTCAGAATGAGGTACGAACACTATGAGTTTTTAGTTATGCCTTTCAAATTAACGAATACACCTGCTGTTTTTATGGATTTGATGAGCAGAATTTTTAGACTGTATTTAGATCAATTTGTTGTTGTATTCATTGATGACATTTTTATATATTCTCATAATGAATCTGAGCGTGCTGAGCATCTAAGAATAGTGCTACAGACTTTGCGTGATAAATAGTTGTATGCGATGTTTAACAAACGTGAATTCTAGTTACGAGAAGTTGGTTTTCTGGGACATATTGTGTCAGCATCAGGTATCCAAGTTGACCCTAGCAAAATTTCAGTTATCTTAGATTGGAAGCCTTCGAGAAATGTTTCTGAAGTCTGCAATTTTCTAGGACTTGCAGGTTATTATAGTCAATTTGTGAAAGGCTTTCTATGATTGCTACTCCGTTGACGAAATTGCTTCAGAAAGATGTGAAATTTGAATGGCCTAAAAAGTGTAAGAAAAGTTTCGATCAGTTGAAAGCTCTATTGACTGAAACTCCAGTGTTGGTACAACCAGAATTTGGTAAAGAATTTGTAATATATAGTGATGTTTCGTTGAACTGTCTGGGTTATGTTTTGATGCGGGAAGACAAAGTCTAGCTTATGCCTCGAGATAGTTAAAGTTGCACAAAAAGAACTATCCGACACATGATCTGGAATTGGCGACTATTGTGTTTGCTTTGAAGATTTGGCGCCACTATTTGTTTGGTGAGAAATGTCATGTATATTCTGATCATAAAAGTTTGAAATATCTGATGACTCAGATAGATTTAAACCTACGACAGAGAAGATAGCTAGAATTGTTAAAAGATTATGAGCTTGTTATCGATTATCATCCGAGAAAAGCAAATTTTGTTGCTGATGCTTTGAGTCAAAATCATTATTTGCATTGCGTGCGATGAATTCTCATTTAGTTTTGTCTAATGATGGTTCAATTTTAGCCTAATTGAAAGTGAGACTATTATTTTTACAATAGATTACTGATGTTCAGAAAGTTGATAATGAGATAATAGCAAAACTAGCTCAGTGTGATTTGAATTTTGATTCTGAATAGCAAATTGATAATGATGATTGTTTGAGATTTCGAGTTTAGATTTGTGTTTCGAGAAATTCAAAGTTGATTTAGATGATTTTGAATGAAGCTCACAATAGTCGTTTATCTATACATCCGGGTAGTACAAAAATGTATAATGATTTGAAACAGCATTACTGGTGGTCCTGAATGAAAAGAGATATCTCTGACTTTGTTTCGAAATGTTTGATCTGTTAGCAAGTTAAAGCTGAACATCAGGTGCCATTCGATTTGTTACAACCGATTATGATTCTCGAATGGAAATGGGATAGACTAACGATGGATTTTGTTTTGGGTTTACCCTTATCTCTGAGAAAGAAAGTTGCAATTTGGGTTATGGTTGACCGATTGACGAAATCAGCTCATTTTTTTCGATATGATCTGATTACTCGCTTGATAGATTAGCTGAGTTATACATTTCTGATATTGTGAGATTGCACGGGGTGCCATTCTCTATTGTGTCAGATAAAGATCCGAGATTCACTTCGCGGTTTTGGAAGAAACTACAAGAGGCTTTAGGTGCAAAATTACACTTTAGTATTGCTTTTCACACGCATATGGATGGTCAATCTGAGCGAATTATTCAGATTCTCGAGGATATGTTGAGATGTTGCATTCTTAAGTTTGAAAATACGTGGGAACAGTATTTTCCATTAATTGAATTTGCTTATAATAATTGTTTTCAATCAAGCATCAAAATGGCACCGTACAAAGCCTTATATGGTATATAATGCCGTACACCTTTGTATTGGACTAAACTCAGTGAAAATAAAATACACGGGGTAGACTTGATAAAAGAAACTGAACAGAAAGTGAAAATAATTCGAGAAAGTTTGAAAGAAGCTTCCGATCGTCAGAAATCATATGCAGATTTGAAACGAAAAGATATTGAATATGAGATCGGTGACGAAGTATTTCTGAAAGTGTCTCCATGGAAGAAAGTTCTTCAGTTCGGTCATAAAGGCAAATTGAGTCCGAAGTTCATCAGGCCATATTAGATTATAGAGCATATCGGACCTGTTGCATATAGATATATATTGCCACCTAAGTTAGAAAAGATTCATAATGTATTTCATGAATCGATGCTTCGACAGCGTGTGATTTCCCTATTTGAGATAGAAATTTAGCCCGATATGACCTATAAAGAAGAACTGATCCGTATCTTGGCTCGCGAGATTAAAGAATTGAGAAACAAGAAAATTTCGTTAGTAAAAGTAATGTGGCATTGACACGGTGTTCAAGAGGCTACGTGGGAGCTCGAAGATGCTATGAGACAACAATATCCCAATCTGTTCAATGGTAAGATTTTTGAGGACAAAAATCCCTAAGGGGGAGAGTTGTAAGAGCCCAGTTTAGACCCTAATCAGAACAGTGGTTTCGAGACCACAAATCTGAGTCAGAAAAATATTTTAATATTATTTTTCGTGCTTATAATATGTGAATTGATATCTGTGAAAGTTTCGTGTGAAAATTTGATCGTTTGTGCGTTTAATTTGATAAAAGGACCTAATCGTATAAATTGTAAAAGTGGCTTGTTAATTGTTAAAGTGCTTAATTGCTATGTCTTTTTAATTAAGAGGTCCTCATGTGGTTAATAAACTATAGAACTTATGAGTGGACATTAATGACCTTATATGTTAATGTTTTAAATGTTTATTAATCATGGGCAAAATAGTACTTGATGTATTAAATAAATTATAATAAAACAAATATGAAAGTAAGGTCATTATCATCTTATTGTTGCCAAAAATTGAAGAAGAAAAGAAAAGAAAAAGAGTTCTACAGTTCGGCTCAGAGAATTTGTGATTAAGGTAAGTGTTTTGCTCGATTTTTGATGATTTCTATGTTTTTGTGATTGTTGCTTTGTATTCTATCAATGCCATGTCTCAATTTCTAAATTTGATGATGATTTTGAATTATGCCATTGATGCTTTTATGAGCTTTGTGATGATAGTTGATGAAAAATAAAAGATATCTATTAGATTACTATGTTTTGTATTGAGATTTTTTGAGAATTTGAGTATTTTGGGCTAAATTGTGAAAATAAGAAATTGAAGGAATAAAATGTTAAATAAATGAAATATGTGGGCTTGTATGAGCTAAAGGAATATTCGACCAAGCATATGTCTTAAGAATTTTTATGTATTTATGAATTAGGGACTATATTATTAAAATATGAAAATGTGATGGCTAATTTGTAAAATGCCTTACATATGCGTATATGGATTGAATTGAATGATTTGTTGAATAAAATAATTAAATTTGAATGTGTATAGATCAAGAACCAAAAAAAAAATAGAATTAGATCGGGGAAAGTCAAAAGTGGTCGAGTAGTCGATTAAATCAGTTCATTTCCGTACGAGGTAAGTCGATATACAAATAAATGTATTAAATTGAATTATTGTTGCTTGTATGATATTTGAATTGTGGTGAATGGATATGAGAGCTGAATATGAGAAATCCAAGAAAGTTCCGATAATGTGAAGACGTTCAAAAAGCCCTGTACGAACCATAGGAAGAGTTACGATACATATGTCATGACATAGGATATCCGATATGTGATTTCGTGTAAGACCACATCTGGGACGTTGGCATCGATTTGAGGTTTACGTGTAAGACCATGTCTGGGACGTCAGTATCATATTTGATTTCATGTAAGACCCTGTCTGGGACAGTTCCATCAATATTTGATTACATGTAAGACCACGTCTAGGATGTTGCCATTGTACGAGCTTTCCGAGTTATCTGCGTATCCTATTTGATTCCATACGATTCAACGGGCACTTCGAGAAATGGATAAATGTATGAATGTATATCTTCTTCAGGTTCATATGAATTGAATATGGAATTCGGTAATGAAAGGTGAGTATGAATATAATCCATTGATATGTGAGCTACATGGAAATGTGAAGTATTTATTATAAAATGGTTAAGAAAAATTAGAGCTAAATGAGAAGAAATGAACTTGTATTGAGTTATGTCATGATTCATATGAATGAAATAGTTTATAATTGTGATATGTGATAAGTTTATTTGTATATGGCTTACTAAGCTTTTGAAAGCTTACTTTGTGTGTGTTTTCAACTATTTTATAGATTATCATACCTACTAGGAGCTTTGGGATCATCGAGGATCATCACCACACTATCGAACTCTATTTTGGTACCTTTTGACATGAATATTGGAATATGGCATGTAGAGGCTAGAGGTATTTGAATATATTTGGTAATGTGTATATCTAGCCATGTGATATGGTTTTGTTTTAGTTGTGTTTATAAATGACTTTTGAGTATAAGCTATGTGATGCAATATAGTCAATATAATGTGTTCATGATTGGCTAATAGAATTGGTCATTTTGGTAAGTTGTGGTATGTGCCTATTTTGGAATTGGTAAGATTTTGGCATGTGAATGAATGAAGTAAATTGAGATTGTGAATCATATGTTTTGGTATGACTTTGGCTTATGATTTGGCATGATTTGGTATGGATTATAAGTATGAAGTTGGTTGTTAATGATATGGCATGGATGATGTATGTTATGGTTATGTATTAGTTGGAATTTGGTATGAAATGTTTTGGTTTAGATCTTGTAGGAAGGACCCAAAATTAGGGTGGCAAGTTGGCCTTGTAAATGGCCTATTTTTGTCCACACTGGTAGAGACACGAGCATGTGTCTCTGTTGTGTGCGACACATGGTTATGTTACACGGTCGTGTGTCCCTTGAGGTACCCTACGATTTAAAGTCAGTATACCCTACAGTTTTGACACAGCCTAGACACACGGGCGTGTCTATCGGTCGTGTGTAGCAAATAGGCTAGCACATGGGCGTGTTGTCAGCCGTGTAATCCAAGTCAGTAGCCTCCCTAATTTTCACACTGCCTGGCACACGGGCGTGTCTTGTGGCCGTGTGGACAAGTCATTATGTATGATCTGTTCTGCCACGGCCTAGACACACAGGCGTGTCTAATGCCGTGTAAGGTACACGGCCTGTTCACACGGGTGTGTGACCTTTGTAACTTAAAAAAAATGTTTAGTTTCGAAAAATTTTGTTTGTGTTAAGTTTAGTCCCAACATATTTCTAATGCATGTTTAAGGTCTCATTGACCTAAGAAAGGGACTTATTGTGGATATTTGAATATGATATGAAAGTGTATGACTGTTGACTGTGAAATGATTATGAAATGTGTCGATATGTTCGGTAATGCCTCTTTACCCTAATCCAACGATAGATACGGGTTAGAGGTGTTACAGTTATGCTTTGAATCATGAATGAATGTATGGAAGTTGATGCTTGGATGGATTTTATATGTTATAAGGTTGTTTTTTTGCTTGATATTTACATGGTCAATATTGGTATGTGTTAAGGCATATTTTAGGATTGTTAAAAGGTTAGGTTTTGAAAGTATTCATGGTAAAATGCACAATTGTAATGTATATGATTGTATGTATGGTTGAACTTTCTAATTGAACCATGTTGGTATTCTAATTGTTGGATGCTTGGTGAAGATTTAGAACTTGTTTGTGATGGTGCCAAAATGGAATGTTGGTCAGACATTCTTAGGTTGAATTATTTCATGTTTATGTTTGTTTTTGGGATGAAAATTGAGCATGATTATATGGTACAATTTTATGCCTTTGTGATTTACCTATTTGAATTGATTGAAACATGGTTTAAATGGAGTGAATCTAAGTCACATGGGTTACCACATGGATGTGTGTCATACATGGTTTGGTGACATGGTTGTATGCCACTGGTATCTAGAATGTATGATTTACGACATGACACCAATTAGTTACATGGCTCAGCCACACGGCTGTGCGACTTTTGTTGGATATTTTACATTTTGGTCCACACGGCCTCAGTGACTTACTCGGCTTGGATAGACAGTCGTGTGATTCAAAAATTAGACAACATCAGTCTTGTACACGACTTGAAGGCACGGCCATGTGATCCAATGTCACTTGGCGTTAACTTGTAACACGGCCTAGTCCACATGACTATGTGACCCTTGATTTGTATTTTTTATCTTTTAATTTGTAAAAGTTTCGAATTAGTCCCTATTCATTTTTGAATTGATTTATGAACTTTATTAAGTTAGATTTTAGCCCAAATTTGTATACATAACATGGTTTGGTTGATAGTTTTATGATTTGAGATTTTTTAAAAATATAAACTTGAATTTTTACAGCATCTCGTAACCCTATACCAATGACAGAGACGGGTGAATGATGTTACAAAACCTCTTTCTATACTTAATGAGCTTGTCAGAAAGCAATTTAGTTATGTTTTTGCGTAATTTTCATTTTTAGCAATTAGGTAATAAAATAAGCAATAGAGGCATTTTACATGACCTTGTGGGCCCAAGTAGGCCTAAAGGTGGATTAATATTTTCGGTGAGTCTACAAGACATCACTTGAGGGCAGAATGACAGTTGTTTGCTCCTGATGTTGCAACAAGAAGTTGGGATGTTACATCAAGCAAAAAACACAAGGAAAAATCTGTCAAAGATGCCGTGAACAGAACATAGGTTTCATGACACAACCTTAAGGTCACGTCCAAAGACATAATCTACCATCAGTGTCTTGACACCGATGTGATATGGCCACTTAATGAAGCAAGAGTATTTTCATTTGTACAACATAATTTAATGAAGATTATTTAGTTGTTTTAGGTCAAGAAGAGGTTGTTAACATAGGATTATAAATATCCGTGTTCAGAACTATTTAAGGGACTTTTGGCCTCCCTTTTAGTTTCACTTTCATTCTTAGTTTTAGATTTTAGTTTTATTTTCATTCTTTATTCGAGAGAGCCAGATTGTGGATTCATTAAATTTTTTAAGGATTGTGTTTCAAGCTTAATATATTTATATATATCATGATCTTTCTAATCTTTTTATTTTATTTTGCAAATGTTTATATTTCAATTCAAATCCATGATGTTTGTTAGATCCATGAGCAACTAGTCCCGTAGGAAGATTAACGAGTGGATGTGGGATTAGTTGATGGCTATGTTGGTTTTCTTCAATGATTAGCTAGTTGGAAAAAGGAAGAATGTAAACCCTAAGATTGACAAACATAAAAAGTCATGTAAGTAGATATGAACTCGAAATCGATATGGTTTACTGTGAAAGCTTTACCATAACTCGGTCTTACTTGTGACATCGAGAGATAAGTAGTACTTGCTGACTCAATAAGTTAGTGGAAGGCCGAGCGACCTTGCTAGGTTAAATGACTAGCTGATTGGATAGAACCCGAAATAGGAGTTAAATATGAACACTGAAATGAGTTAGTCTTATGCCTTTAAATCTAATAATATTTACTATTGGCTTCTGCGATATTTTATTCTTTCTTTAATCTTCCTTTTTTATCATAACTTTATGCATTACCATATCATAATTTGAGTAGAGTACTAGTTAGAAATGTTAGCATTGGAATTAATATTAGTGTAACCAAATCGGGTACGATCCTCAGAGTACTTATTGTACTTCATTGTACAAACTATATTACAACCTGACCCGTATACTTGAGGACACTGCCTAATTTATATATTTTGTTGTTGTATTCTCGCTCCTGATGATAACATGATAGGTTTATGTAATCAACTTTTTATTCATAACTGAAGGGAGTTCAATAGATGTTTTAGTAGAGCATTCAATAATTAGTTTGTAGATTAGTTTTACAAAATTTGTATAAATATACAATTTATTGGGAATTAGTTTAGTATTGATAGTGTAATATGTTTTATACAAATCCATAGTTAACATCAACCTGGATTTTTCGAGAAGGAAAGGAAAATCCAAAGCCGTTGACGAATAACTCAAAATTTCCTGTTTGTATTTGTATTACGTGAAACCTATTTAGTTACTGCACATTCATGATATACTGCATTATACAATATTGAGTTAAGCTAATAATAATTATTGATTGAAATTTTATTGTTAGAATTAAATATCGACATAGAGACTAAATAGAATAGAATAGAATAAAATAGAATAGAAAGTTGCATGACTTAACTGATATAGGAAATTTGTGTGAAATTGAGCTGAAATATGTTATATTGCATGATGAATTAATTAATTGCTGTTGAATTGAGAATGATGAGATGTGAACTTAACTATGTGATGATATTGCAAATTGGTTACACTATTAAATGTACAGGTCTATACTTCAGGTTAGACGATGATACATTACAATACCAGTTGAGATGCAGAATGACTAATCCTAGTATCCATCTTGAAAACCTGAATTATATTAACATGATTATTTGATGTTTTTTTTTATTAAATGCAATCGAATTAATGTAATAATACGGTAGAGTATGTGAATCAAATGAAATCGAGCATTAGGGGTCGAAATGAATTCAAACAGGTTAGAAGACTCCAGAAATAAAAGAATTAGGTGATATTAGAAGTGGTATATCGAAAACAGGACTGATAAGGGGATGCTTTGATATTTATATGTATAAAATGTTTTTATTATAAGTATAATGAAATATCTATATAGATTGTATTGAAGTGGGATGAATTGGTGTTAGTTTTGTACACTTAACATGTTCATATTAAAGATATAAAACTTGGTAACTCCAAGTTATAAGTTCATGGTAGATATGTGCATATAGTTATACATGTTTCTTAGGATAGAGTTCTTTAATATTTGTAACACCCCTTACCCATGTCCAATTCTGGGACAGGATACGAGGCATTACCGGACTTGAACATACACTACTACGTAAAAATGGGCCATAAAATTTAGTTCAAATTTAAAATTTATTCAAGAACATGCATGTCGTCCCTTATATGGGCCTACGAGGCCCAAAACTTACATCAAGGGTGGCTCGGGACTAAACTGTGAACTTTAGAAAAATTTTCATAAAATAGGGTCACACGCCTGCGTGGACACAAGGACATGCCTGTGTCCCTAGGCTGTGTAACTCTCTGTTTATGACGTCAACATCGATTAAGGGTCTGATAAACCATAATTTATACATATTTCTATCCCATGCTTATCACATTTTATGGATAATTTTTCCTTAAAATTGGTGAATTTGATGCTCTTAATGCCTTAATTTCATATTTTATACTTAGGTGAGCATAAGAGAGTGAAAGGAACGAGAAATGGGCCAAAAACGGAGAAAATGGGCCAACGTATGAAATCAACATGGCCTGGACCTCCTCACACGGGCAGACTACATGGCCGTGTTAAATTGGCAGAATCGAAGCATGACTCACACAGGTGGGTCACACGCCCATGCCTATTTAATAGGCTTGACCACGGCCTGAAGTAATCGCACACAAGTGTGTCCCACGGGCGTGTCCCTGTCGAGCCCAAATTGAGTTCAATTTGGAAAAGGCCAATTTTGAGGGTTCTTAGGCATTCTAAAGCCTATAGATACACCCTAGATGAGGAGAAAAAGAGGACACGGAGTGGGAAGTAGGGAACTGCTCAAGGAAAGCCGATTGACCCATCTTAGAAGCCTAATTCATCATCAAGACTGAAGATGTCCCCTCAATTTCCCTTCAGGAGTTTTGGGTTTTTCTGTATGTTTTGTATTCATTATTCTTCTGAGATGTTTACCTTTTTAGTTATGAACTAAAACCCCTAAATACCTAAGGGGAATGAAACCTAAGACAGATTTTGTTATTATTATCTGAATTGTATGATAAATATTTGACTTGTTCTTAATTATGTGTTTTTAATTCTGGTCTTGATATTCCAGGATTTCTACTGATCAAGTCAAATGAATAAATCGTCCGATTTAGAGTCAAATAACAAGTGAAGTCTAGATGGATTTTTCCTTAGGTATTGTCTTAATTCAATCGTTTTTCCAAAAGTAATTCCCTTATTCTATTTTCTGTGAATTCTTAGTTTAGTTAATTAGTTAGATAAATAAAACCCATTTATTTTTTAGGCTAGATAATAAAAAGAAAGTTAATACTAGTACTTTTAGTTCCTTTGGGTTCGATAATCCAGTCTTGCTAAAGCTATACTACTGTTCGATAGGTACACTTGCCTTCATCGTGATAATAGTTAGTTTCAAGAATGATTCATAATAAATATTTAAAACCTGTCACGAATATCACGTACCAGGGTCACACGGCCAAGTCACATGCCCATGTACTAAACCGTGTGGGGAATCTAATTTTCTCATTTAAGGTGCAAACTTCACACGGCTTGGGCGCACGCCTATGTCCTAAGGCCGTGTCCTCCACACGGCTGAGACACACAGCCGTGTCTCTGCCCGTGTGTTTACTACCATGCATACTGACTTGTGAAATTAGTGTGTAGGGGACATATGCCCAGACTACAAACGCATGGGACTGACCGTGTTTCACAAACGGTGTGGATAAATTTTGAGGCTAATTTCCAGGCCCTCTCGTCACCCACAACAACACAAACAAACTTGCATGCCAATGCTGATAAATTAGGCAATGGTTGGGTTACTTAGACCTCCAAAACTTTACGTCATGTATGACATTCACATATCAAAGTATACATGTTTAAAACTCCCCACTTGTCAAGTTCAATCATTTCATTTCTTTACCTTTTTTCATATTATGACTATGCTAATTAGTATCATTTATCCATGAAGCATGAATTCCACCTTTTATCATTCATTGTTAGCAACACATTTATCACACACCACACGAATAATAACATATCCCTACATGTATCAATATTTAGGGATTTCAACCAAATAATCAAAATGGGCAAGGTTTCATGGCCAATACAAAATGGAATAATATACCAAAAGGAGCCATCACTTTGGCTAACAAATATGACACATATAACTAAATGCTAAGTCCCCTATACATGCCATACTTAAAAGCATTAAACCAAATATACCCCAAAAGATTTGTTGATAGTGTGACTCGAGCTCCGACTTCCACGATCCCCGAGCTAGCTTGACGATGCTAAGAGAAAAGGGAAAAGAGAGAAGGGTAAGCACAAGGCTTAGTAAGTGCATGTAAATAATAAACAACATAAGTCCAGATATTCATGAATTAAACATGTTATCAGTTATCACCACAATATCATATTACACATATGAAAATAGTCAGAATTGACATTAAATGTCATTAAACATCATACTTAACTTACTCCTTTCTACTCATGTTAAATCTCCCATCATGAATCGAGTTAAATACTCATGGGATTCGTGTACATACCTGTACTATATATTCTTACTCATATCACTCCACTTCATAACCCAAAATCTTGAATGGCCCGTTGAATGACCCGGAATACTAAAGGACGCTCGAGATCATCGTACACCAAATAAAGTACCAATGCCATGTCCCAGACATGGTCTTTCATGAATCCACATATCTTCGCCAATGCCATGTCCCAGACATGGTCTTACAATGGCACATATATAATTGCCGATGCCATGTCCCGCAGACATGGTCTTACACTGTAATAGCCCAAAATTGGGTCTAGTTGGAACAGAGGTTTCGGGACCACAAAATATGAGATATAAATAATTATTTTATGATTATTTTGAGGTCTATGATATGATTTCATGATTGTGTGAAAATTTCGTGAAGAAATTCTATGCATAAAGTGCTTAATTCGAAGTTAGAAACTAAATTGAATAAGTTGCAAAACTTGCATTCTAGAAGTTTCTAGTATGAAATTGATTTGAAATATTAATTAGGAGGTCTTAAATAGCAATTTGATCAATTTCTAAGTTATGGACAAAAATTGGACATGGATGGAATTTTTGGAAAGTTTAGTAGTAAGGGTATTTTGGTTATTTAGGGGTAAAATGAATTAAAATACAAAATTAAAAGCCAATTTTGCTCATCTTCTTCACCATGGACGTGTATACCAAGGGAGACTCCATGGCTAGGGTTTTCAAGCTTCCCAAGCTCAATTGTAAGTCCGTTCTAACCCCGTTTTTCAAGTTCTTTACGTTTTTAGAGTCCCGGTAACTTGATTTAGCTTATGCTAGCAATAATTCAACCTAGGGTTCATATTTTGAAAAATACCCATAGGTAAAATTTGTGTATTCTGGTGTTTTATGATACAATATGAGGTTTTAAATTATGTTAGACAACTTGTGCTACTCGGTTTTAAGTGAAAACGAGCAAAAGGGCTTAATTGGTAAAAATACCTAATAGTCATAAGTATATGTTAGAGTGAGAATTTGATGTTGCCATAGAAGGGAAAAGTGATCATCATGTCATAAAACATAAGAATAAGGGATGAACTTTAATTCCTGAGCCTAAAAGTGTAAATATGCAAAAGTTTCGAGGCAAAATTGTAATTTTTCCAAAGTTTGAGTTAAGGACTGTTTTGAATAGTACATTAATTAAATAAGTAAAATATGATGTTTTAGGTCCCGGAAAACGAGATTTGAACCTAGGATGAGAGAAAAATCGAAAATTGGGAAAGTTGGTAAAATGACCGTTTTAATATCAAGGTAAGTTCTTATGTATAATAAGCATTAATTTATGCATGTTTCAATGTAAAATTGATATATTTACTATGATCTCCGAGGTGTTGAAAGTATGTAAGTTGGTATGATGATAATACAACAATAATGCTGTAATTTATATTTGAAAGTTAAATTTAGTGAATTAATTGAATTATGTTAAATTAAATGATTATGGTGCCAAGTTTATGAATTGATTTAAAAATATGTCTATGGTACATGAAGTGCATTGAATTATCATACATAAATGTGATTTCTATGATTATGGATATTATGGGAAATTGTAAGTTCATATGATTTTTAATAAGACAATGTGTAATTTAATGTTATTGCATTGATATTAAATGAGATGTAAGTTTATATATAAGTAATACATCACTATTACTTGTATTATGATATTTTATAAAAATATTGGAAATATGTTTGTGGATAATTACTTGTTTGGTGAAATTGTTGGAAAAGAGAGAGAAATCCCGGTTGAACCTTCGGAAAGATTGGATGATACAGATGGTATGTAGCTAGGTCACATGTATAGTGCTGAGTGCACATCATGTGTACAAGAGAGCTACAAGACATTATGATGTAGCTAGGTCGCATGGGTGATACTATGTGTACACCATGTAGACAAGAGAGCTACGGGATATATGTAGCTAGGTCGCATGTGTGGTTCCAAGTGAAGGACACCATGTAGACAAGAGAGCTACGAGATAAACTGGCTAGGTCACATGGGTGGTACTAAGTGTTCACCATGTGTACAAGAGAGCCGAACTATATGATGGGTGGAGCTATGTGCTGAAACCACCAAGTATCGAGGATTGATTCGAAGTGTTTAACGGGAGACTCTCTATGTATTGCTTTGTGAGTTTTGTGATGAATAAGGGCAGGAACTTGGTTATGTGAATGATGTGTTCATTAAGTGACCAAGATGTGGTAAGGTTATAAACAAGTAAGTTATACATGAGGATGATTTTATGGTGACCTTGTGATCATGGGCCTATACTTGTGATGTATGAAATGTGGTGAAAATGATTTGTGATATGTATGTTAAAATGAGGTTAATACAAAGAAAGTGTGAAAGAGTGAATTAGCAATAAAACTGTTTTGGACAGTAGTAGTGACGTGATTTTCAAAAATCACCAAAACTAGTATAAATTGAATCAGAGACTGAATGAGATATCATATTAAAGCTTAATGAGTCTATTTTCATATAAAAGAAACATACAAAGCAAAGGAGTTCTATATTTTGAGATATTTATGTTTTTGTGAGACTCATTCCGAATGATTACGTGATCCCCTGTTCTGACTTTGGAAAATCACAAAAATTTGGATAAAAATAATTAGAGGCTCAAAATTATATTTTTAAAATACATAATGAGTCTATTTTTAAGATAAATCAACAAGAACATTATCCAAGTTCTGTACTCTGAGATAATTATTTTTTAGTGAAGAGAGGTCAGAACTGTCAGAAAGTGAAACAGGGGAAATTTTAATGAATAAACTGTACTAATTGGCTAAACCAAAAATTATGAAAATTTTATTGTGGAAAGATATGTGAGAATATAGTTTCAGGGGAAATTTACGGATCTTAATTTGGAGCTCTGTAGCTCGAATTATAAATAATTAAGTGACTATGACTCGTGTGGACAGTTTGATGTGAACATTTATTAGTAAATTGTGAAATCGTACTTACAAGAATGCTATATACATTAAGGATGTGGAATGGAGAGGAGGAGGAGGAGGAAAATAAATATATATGGAATACATGGAAACTATGGTATATGAAATATTGATATAATGAAATAAATGATATGTGTTTATAAGAAAACAAAAAGAAAATGTTATGTATCATGACATGTATATATATATATGACTAGTCTCAATGTAATGTTTGTTGGGTATGGAATTGAATTGAAATGTTTCAGGCAAACATGTTATTCTGCGTATCTGAATCATGGTATTTTATAAAGATATGATCTAGCTTTAAATATGAATGCTTGATGATTAAGCTGAAGATATTTGGTAAGATGATAATCTTGGTATAAATGTATAAGTGGTACTATAATAAACAAGGTAAAATGAGTATGAGAGACACATGTATGATGACATACAAATGCTATGTTTGTGGTTTAATTGATGATGTTTAATCATTAAATGAATACCATGTTATATGCTTTTGATTTTGTATAAGTGTGTAAGAGATCAAGGTTGACCAAAGCTTGGAAAATAGCCTAGGTATATTCCACACAGGCAGAGACACGACCATGTGTCTCAACCGTGTATGGAACACGACTTTGGGACACGGGCGTGTGGAGCCTTAAAGCATGAAATTTCCAAGATTTTCATAAGTTCTCGGTTTAGTCCCAAACCCTTTCTAAAGTATGTTTTGGGCTCCGTAGACTCAAATAAGGGACTATGTGTAAGAGAATGAACGCTTTGAAATATGAATAAAATTTTATGGCTCGTATTTTAGTTTAATGTTTGTATATTTGTCTAGTAACGCCTCGTACCTTAGCCCGGCCTCGAATACAGGTAAGGAGTGTTACATACACAGGCACATATATCGTCGCCGATGCAATGTCCCAGACATGCTCTTACATAGGCACATATATTATCACCGATGCCATGTCCCAGGCATAGTCTTACACAGGCACATATATCATCGCTGATGCCATGTCCCAGACTTGGTCTCACACAGGTACATATATCATCACCGATGCCATGTCCCAGACATGGTCTCACACAAGCACATATATCATCACCAATGCCATGTCCCAGACATGGTCTTACACAGGCACATCTATCATCACCGATGCCATGCCCCAATCATGGTCATACACAGGCACATATATTGTAACAACCCTAACCCGTATCCAACACCAGGACAGGGCTCGAGGCATTTCTGGAACTTTAATTTTTCAGTATACTAACTCAGGTCACAAATTTCATTCAAATTTAAAACTTTTCAATCATGAACATCTCGTCTCTTGTATAGGACTTCGAGACCTACAACATATCGGAAGGTAATGTGGGACAAATACGGGCACGTTTGATTAACCTTGGCCTTCCCAAAATTTTTTTCTTAACATAAAGGAACACACGCCCCTATAGATTGGGCCGTGTGGACTCACATGCCCCTGTATCTTGAGGCACTCCCATGCCCTTCAACCGTGGGCAACACAGACTTATCAACACAGCCATGGAAACACGCCCGTGGACAAAATTGTCATTTTAACACGGCCATGATGCACGCCTGTGTGGCCTACCCGTGTACAACTTTGAGCTAAAATTTTAAGTGCACGGGACACATGGCCATAGCACACGCCCATAGGAGGGAACCGTGTGTCACACACGGCCTAGACACACGCCCGTGTGTCCAACCATGTGGACTTTATTAGGCTATTTTCCAAGCCTTTAGTCACCTCTTTCTACTACTTGTGTTTAGTGGTTACCAAATTTGAGAGAAAACATAATTTTACGCTTGTAAATAACCTTAATGAAAATAGTTGTATGGAAACCTCATATCATTGGTTTCATACATAAATGGTTATTTTCTCTTTAATATCATGGGTTCCCGTGTTACATTAATCCATCCGAAATTGGCTCATTCATGTGACTCATTGCCAATTGATAGCAACCCATTATTAGTAATTAAAACCATGCATAAAATCGTAGGTCATAGCCTTCTTAAATTAAGCCAATTTTCATGGCCATATACAAAGAGATAGACATATTTCTACATGCCTTTACTTGGCAAATCAAATGACACATATAATAAAATACTCAAAAGTACTATACATGCCATTTAACAAAATAAACAGAGTCTTTATACCAAAGCTTGTTTAGTTGATAGTGTGTTGACTCTCCAATTGTCCTCCAATCCTTTCAAGTCCTCGAGCTCTGTGAGATAGGGAAAAAGAGAGGGGTAAGCATTTACATGCTTAGTAAGCTCGAATAACTGGAAAGTAAACTTATCAAGTAATTAACATACATCCATATCTAAATCATGAAATCATCCATTATGAAATGATTTCCTATCACATGCACTTAATCAATGAGTTAGTCACATAACAAAGCATCATGTAATTTATATAGATGAGCTCATCATTCATCATCTTGTTAACATACATCATATTATCCCGTTGAGTTTCTAGGAAATCTCGATGGAGTACCCATTATCCGTCAATTCTTATGAATGATCATTTCACATATATGCACTCCCGCGAACCTCATATCCCATGGCAGGATTACCAGTCCAGGCTAAATCCTCCATATCATGAACTCGTAAGGTGATGCCGGGGTTACTAGTCCAGGCTAAATTCCTTATAGCGACAAACACCCTTAATGAGTTCAAATCTGAATTACTAGTCCATACTAAATTCAGACCCTAATCGGATTACCCGTCCGAGCTAAATCCATAATGCACACATATTCTTCGGGAGGCTTGATCATTGAAGGAACACCCTCCGGGCTAGATTCCATTCCATATTTGAGATCACGGATAACCCGTCTGGGCTAAATCCTTACTGCAACACATGCAGGTTCTCAGTTCATATGTAAAACATGGTTTATCCATCGAATTGCCTTTTTAACCTCAACCGAGACAGCTATCAACAAATCATTACCAAAGGTGCATTTCATACATTTTCATACCATCAATAAATGCAAATATCATGCATTCATAAATCATACAATTATGTATATTAGGGGTTTACTTTAAGTTATCCGAACTTACCTGGTATTCTTTTTGGGATTGTGTTTTGGTTATTCTGAAACCTTGCGTTTACCACGATTGACCTTCGGAATTTGTTCCTCGGGGTCTATAAGAGAAAAATTAACTCATTAATACACTACATTATGCATTTCAAGTTTAATATCTACCCCTGGTCCAAATGACCATTTTGTCCCTAAACTTTCACATTTTTACAATTTAGTCCCTAGGCTCGAATAATGAAACACATGCACTTCCTATCTTACCCAAGCCAAGCCAAACACTTCTCCTTCTTATGGTAGCCCACATTATCCATTATTTTCTCATTTCTACCACACATTTACATCTTTTGCAAAATGGTCCTTATAAGGGTTTCTCATGAAAATCAACTAGAAAAATATGTTCAACACACAATAATCTTTCATATTCCTCCATAGTCCATCAAAACAAAATCAAATCATGCATGGGTAAATTTTTAAACATGAACCCTAGCATGAAATATGGGTAGTAATGGAGAGATCAAGCTACCGAGATTTCAAAAATACAAAGAACATGAAAAACGGGGCTCAGGAGCACTTACTATTGAGCTTGAAAATTGAAGAAACCCGAGGTATGGTGTCCTCCAAATTTCAACAGCTATGGGAAGAAGATGAGCATATTTTTGCTCCATTTTTCTCTTTTTATTTCATTAAAATACTTAATGACCAAAATGCCCTTATGCCCTTTCTTTAAAATTTCATCCATGCAAGCCCATTTTTGTCCAAAAATTTAGAATTTGGGCAAATTGCTCTCCAAGACATTCTAATTCATAATCTAAAACAATTTCATACAAATTGCTTCTAGAAACCAAGTTTTGCAATTTATTCAATTTAATCCCTAATTTCCAATTGGACATCTTATACTTAGAATTTCTTCATGAAACTTTAACAAATGCATATACTCATATTCTAGGCCTCATAATAACCATAAAATAAATATTTTGATGTAAGATTTGTGGTCTCGAAACCACTATTCTGACTAGGCCCTATTTCGGGATGTTATATATATTATCGCTGATGCCATGTCCTAGATATGGTCTTACACAGGCACATATATCATCGCCGATGCCATGTCCCAGACATGGTCTTACACAAAATCTCATTTAGCATAGTGTTACGACATTCAAGTCCTAAGTATTCCTTCGGGTCACTCGAGACTTCCGAGATACCAGGCTTTCATCAAACTTCCATTATATCATCACAAGTCAATTTCATTAGAGTATACAAACATGTATCATACAATGTCAAATATTAAATATGTAATATTGAAATTGTTGAATTACATACACACAACTTACCTCGGTACAAAATATGACTATTTGCGATTTAATCTACAACCTTGTCTTTTCCTCGGTTAAGGTCTATTCCTCGTCCCTCTTGATCTATAATAGCACATTTAGTTTGTTTAATATACACATTATTTGATTTAGTCCAAAAATCACAATATGGCAAAATTATAATTTTTCCCCTAAAGTTTCACATAATTACAAAATTACCCTTAGGCTCGTAAAATAAAAAGTATCCCATTTCTCATTACCCAAGCCTAGCCGAACCATTTATTCTCTTATACCATCCCAAATTTTTCATTCATTCACACATTTACACATAGTTTTACAGCTTTTTCAATAGGTCATTTTTATCAATTTCACCAAAAACCACCTAGTAAAAGTTGTTTATCACACATCAAACCTTCATCTTCTTAAATTAGACATTAAAACACAAGCATGCCATTCATGGGTATATTTTTGGACATGAATCCTAGCTCAAATTAAGGGTATAAATAGCTAAATCGAGCTTCGAGGATTTCAAAAATATAAAGAACATTAAAAACAGGGCTAAGATGCACTTACTTTGACTTAAAAGATGAAAGAAACCCTAGCTATGGCTCCTTATGAAATTCAGCCAAGGATGGAGAAGATGGACTCAATTTTTAGCTATTTTTCCCTTTTAATTCTTTTAAATACCAATGGACCAAAATGCCCCTCCATTAATATTTTGATATATTATCCTTCCTATGTCCATTTTTGTCCATAATGACATATAATGGTCTATTTCCTAAATAAGGACATCAAATCTCAAATCCCATCACATTTAAGTCCCTAAATCAACTAGAACATATATTTTTCACTTATTACAATTTAGTCCTAATGATTCAATTGGACACCTTATCGGTAAAATTTCTCATCGATATTTTCACATAGTTATTTAATCACACAGTAGACCTCAAAACTTTATCGATATAAATATTTTTGCCTCAGATTTGTGGTTTCGAAACCACTATTCTTTTTAGGCCCTAATTTAGGATGTTACAATTCTCCCCCTTAAGGATTTTCGTCCCCGAAAATCTTACCAGTAAACAAGTACGAGTATTGATTTCTCATGGCCTCATCGGGCTCTCACGTAGTCTCTTCTAACCCAATGCCTATGGCATAACACCTTCACTAAGGCGATATTTTTGTTTATCAACTATTTGACTTCCTGAGTTGATGGTCACTAAACTAACTAAAAATTCGACTAAGGCAAGCGCACCTATCGAACAGTAGTATAGTTAAGGTGAGACCGGAAATATCGTATCCACAAGGACTAGAAGTACTAGTAATTACTATCTTTTTAGTATCTAACCTAAGAATTGAAAGGATGTTTTCTAAACTAAACTTAATTATCTAATTAACTAAGAACGTGTCAGAGATGAAGGTTGAAGAATACTTTTGGAAAACTGATGTAGAAGACAATACCCAGCGAAGAATCCACCTAGACATCCCTTATTACTTCTGAATTAGACGATTTATGCACTTGAATTAATCTATAAAAATCCCTGATTTATGTTATTATCTCTCGCGAGACTAAAAACAACTGACTCTAGGTTTATTAATTGAAATTTCTTTCTAATTAAAACCTCTATTATCACATTAACTCGACCTATGGATTCCCTTATTAGATTTGACTCTAATACGGAAGATTTATGTCATCCTATCTCTAGGATTGCATGCAACTCCGCTTAATTATGGAGGATCTACTCTTGAACAAGGACTTTTGCTCCACTGAATAAGCATATCAAAACCTGAATTAATATCCTGAAATATCAAAACAAGGATTAAATTCACAATTAAGAATAAGAACAAGTATTTATCATATAATTCAAATAGTAATAAGATCTATCTTAGGTTTCAACTTGCCTAGGTATTTAGGGAATTTAGTTCATAACAATAGAGGAAAACATCTCAAAATTGGGACAACAACAAAACATAAAGAAACCCAAAGAACTTCTAAGGAAATTGAATGGAGATCTTCAGTCTTGAAGGAGATCCTGCTTCCAAGCTGATTCCGATGGCTGTTCTTTGACTATTTTCTGCTTTCTACTCTACGTGTCCCCTTTTAATCCTCTTCTAGGGTGTTTATATAGACTTTGGAATGCTTCAAAACCCTCCAAATTAGCCTTTTCTGAGTAGAATTAGACTTGGGCTCGACAGGGACATGGAAGTGTGCCACGCCCATGTGAAGGTACTCAAATTGTGTGTAATTCTGAGTTGGTTTTTAGTTGACACGGCCATGACACACGGGCGTGTGGTTTACCCATGTGAAAGTGCCTAGGCTATGTGAAATACTGAGAAAAGCCCATTTTGTCTATTTTTGGCCCGTTTCTTACTCTTTTCATCTTTCTATGCTCACGTAAGTATAAAACATAAATTTAAAGGATTAGAAGCATCAAATTCACTAAATCTTATGATAAATCATCCAAAAATATGCCAAGCATGGGATAAAAATATGTATATATTATTGTTTATCATGAGCCAAAATCTTGATCGGCTTTCCACATAAGTCATGTCCGGTTGAATCTCAACCTTTGTTGGTGAAATCACATGTGAGGGGTCCGATCTATAACGGCGCAACATAGGCACATGAAATACATCATGGATCTTTTCCAACTCAGATAGCAAGGCTAATCGATAAGCTACCGGTCCTATCCTTTGGGTGATTTCATAAGGTCTTATGAAACGAGGACTGAACATGCCCTTCTTGCCAAATCTCAGGACCTTTTTTCAGGGGGATACTTTCAAAAATACCTTATCGCCCACTTGAAACTCAATTTCTTTTCTTTTTAAATCTGCGTAAGACTTTTGCCTATCTAATGCTGCTTTCAAACAACCTTTAATTACTTTTACTTTGTCCTCAGTTTCCTTAACCAAGTCAACACCGTGCATATGATTTTCCTTGAGTTCTGTCCAATACAAGGGAGCCTGCCGCTTCCGGCCATACAATGCCTCATAAGGTGCTATTTTTAAACTCGTCTGAAAACTATTGTTATAAGCAAACTCAACCAAAGGTAAGTATTTTCCCCAACTACCTTGGAATTCTAGAACACAACATCTCAACATGTCTTCCAAGGTTTGTATCACCCTTTCAGATTGAACGCGAATTTATGGATGAAAAGCGGTACTAAAATTTAATCTCGTGCCCAAGCCTTCTTGCAACTTTCTCCAAAATCGTGAGGTAAACCTCAGATCTCTATCTGATATAATTGATAAAGGTACTCCGTGAAGTCTCACAATTTTAGAAATATACAACTCAGCCAATTTATCAAGTGAGTAGTCGGTACATACTGGGATAAAATGAGCCGACTTAGTTAATCGATCAATTACGACCCAAACCACATCTTTCTTACTCTGTGTCAAAGGTAAGCCCGTTACAAAATCCATAGTAATACAGTCCCATTTCCACTCGAGACCCATGATAGGATATAGCAATCCTGAAGGTACTTAGCTTTCACTTGTTAATAAATTAGGCACCTTGCAACAAACTCAGAAATATCTCTCTTCATACCGTTCCACCAATATATTTTCTTCAAGTCAAGGTACATTTTCGTACCATCAGAGTGTACTGACAGACGACCATTGTGTGCCTCATTCAAAATGTTACAAATCAAATCAGTATCCTTAGGAACACAAATTCTATCTTGAAACATCAAGCAACCATCAGAATCAACCTGAAAATCAGATTTAGAACCTGACTCACACTAAGTTCTCTTAGCTTGCAATTCATTGTCATTTCTCTGGGCTTCACAAATTTCTTGGAGGAATATTGGCCTAGCTCTCAATTCTGCTCTGACTGCACCATCATCTAGCAAAGCCAACCGAGCATCCATGGCTCTCAAAGCAAACAAGGATTTTATACTTAAGGCATCAGCGACTACATTCGCCTTTCCCGAATGGTAGTCTATTATTAACTCATAATCTTTTATCAATTCTAACCATCTTCATTGCCTTAGATTTAAGTCCTTTTGAGTCATCCAGGTATTTTAAGCTCTTGTGATCGGTGAATATTTGACATGTCTCACCATACAAATGATGTCTCCAAATCTTCAATGCAAACACAATGGCGGCCACCTCGAAGTCATGTTTCAGGTAAGTTTTCTCATGTGGTTTCAATTGTCTAGATGCATAGGCTATTACTTTGCCTTCCTACATAAGCACACACCCCAAACCATTCAAGAATGCATCACTGAAAATTATAAACTCCTTTCTCGACTTAGGCTGGACTAGCACTGGAGCCTCAGCCAACAACGCTTTTAGTTTGTCGAAACTTTGTTGGCACTTCTCTGTCCATTCGAACTGAACATCTTTTGCAATAACCTTGTCATTGGTGTAGCAATCATTGAAAACCCTTTAACAAACCTTCTGTAATAACCTACCAAGCCTAAAAAGCTTCTGACCTCTGTCACATTCCTCGGCTGTTTCCAATCAACAATGGCCAAAATCTTTTTTGGGTCAACTGTAATACCGTCTCCCGAAACAATGTGCCAAAAAATCCAACTTCTTGAAGCCAAAATTCACTTTTACTAAACTTGGCATACAACTATTTGTCCGTCAAAGTCTGCAAAACAGTTCTCAAGTGTTCGACATGCTTTACCTCATCTCTTAAATAAATCAGAATGTCATCGATGAACACTACAACAAAATTGTCGAAATATGGCCGAAATATTTGGTTCATTAAATCCATAAACAGGGTAGGAGCATTCGTTAACCCAAATGGCATAACAAGGAATTCGTAGTGGCCATACCTCATTCTAAAGGCAGTCTTAAGCACATCTGATTCTTTAACCCGCAATTGATAGTAGCTGGACCTCAGTATAGTGGCTCCCTTCAATTGATCAAATAGATCATCAATCCTTGGCAAAGGATACCTGTTATTTATTGTCACCTTGTTAAGCTGTCGATAATCTATACACAGCCTCATCGAACCATCATTCTTTTTCACAAATAGTACAGGAGCGCCCCAAGGTGAAAAGCTAGGCCGCGCAAAACCCTTGTCAGTCAACTCCTGTAACTAAACTTTCAACTCCTTCAATTCCATTGAGGCCATCCTATATGGAGCAATCGAAATAGATGTAGTACAGGGAGTTAAATCAATGCCAAACTCTACTTCCCTAACAAAAGGTAACCTAGGAAATTCCTCCGGGAACACATCCGGATACTACCAGTATAGATTCAATCTTTAATTCAGACTCTTTCATGTTCAATACAAAGGCAAGGTACGCTTCATACCCGTTTCTTACACATTTTTGAGCAGACATGGAAGAAATCACTGCAGGCATACCATTTAATTTGTCTGATGCAACCCGAAGAACATTACCATTCCCATATTTTAGTTCAATAAACTTTCTTCTACAATTCATTTCCACATCATAAGCAGTCAACCAATCCTATAACACCCCTTACCCGTATCTGAGTCTGGGATAGGGTACGAGGCATTATCAGACTTAAATAGAATCAAACATGGAAAACCGGGCTATAAAATTTCATCCAATCTAAAACCCTTCAAAACAAGTTAAAATGTCCTTATTATGGACCTACGAGGCCCAAAACATACCTTATTGGCGGTCAGGGACTAAACTAAGAACTTACAGAGATTCTAAGAAAATGTCTAGGTTAAAGCCTCACTCACCTGTGTAGAGGTAATGGACACGCCCGTGTGCTTGGGGACACGCCCATGTCCCACACCCGTGTGCAATTATTGGATTTATTTTCCAATTCAAACCTACAAGGGTTTTCACACGGCTGAGCACACGCCTGTGTCCTTGGCCCGTGTCCCTCACACAGCGTGGCACACGCCCGTGTGGTAGCCCATGTGATTTTAGCAAGCATTCTATTTATGATGTCATTATACAAATTTGAGGCACACAAGCAAGCACACACCCATGTCTAGAGGTCGTGTCCTCCATATGGTTGAGACACACAGCAGTGTCTCCGGCCGTGTGTTTACTACTATGGAAGTTAACCTAAAATTCAAGGTGTAGGGAACCCACGACCGAACGACACGCCCATGGGGCTGGCAGTGTGTCACACATGGCCTAGACACATGCCTGTGTGTCTATCCATGTGGACCATTTGGAGGCTACTCTCCAAGCCATTGGTCACCCTTAAACAATCATACACTCCCATATCTTCAATGGCATATCCCATGATATATTTGGATAGTTAAACATGTAACATTATAGCATCACTATGACTCCTTTTACATACTAGTCCCTTAGTATTCACACAAACTTATCTTTTAGACATTCCACACCAATTTCATGGTTTACCATATTCCTTATTATCAATCCATTATGAGTGCTAAATCATGCAACCACATACTAGCAATTGAATAGTCATCCATCAAACCAACACATACACATCTTAGTATGCATGTAAAGATAAACTTAGGGATACATCCCAATCATTAATATGGACCAAATCACATGGCCACAAACAAAATATTCAATGCCCAAATGAACCATTATACTTGGCTACTTCAGTATGACACATATACACAAAATAGACAAGTTTCCTATACATGCCATGACCAAAATAATTAACCCCTTTTATACCAAAATTTCTTGAAGATAGTGTGATCCGAGCTCTAACGTCCCCCAATCCTTAGAGCTAGCTTGACGTATCTACAGAGAAGGGAAAAGAGAGGAGGGTAAGCTATAAAGCTTAGTAAGTACACATACAAATAATCTACATTTTGCAACTATTGAATATCTAAGCATGATTGCTTATCCACTATGATATTTTTCATTATGTCATACATATATTTACCTTTCATATTTATATGCACATGCTTATCCAAATACATATCTTTCAATATACTAATCCTCATAGAGTTTTAGTACATACCTGTTATAACATCTCGAAATAGGGCCTAAAAGGAATAGTGGTTGCGAAACAACAAATTTGAGGTAGAAAAATTTATTTTATTATCATTTTAAGGTCTATGGCATGATTTCATGATTGTGTGAAAATTTCATTTAGAAATTTTTTCGATAGAGGGTCCAATTTGATATTTAGGATTATATTGCAAAAGTTGTAAAATGTGTGTTCTAGTTCACAAAGGTATTAAGTACTTGTGAGTAATGGGTTTTTAAAGTGGAGGTCCTTGGATAGTAATTAGACCATTATACTAGTTTGGACAAAAATACCTAAAGGAAAATAAAACACCATAGTTTTTAATTAAGGGCATTTTGGTCATTTAGTTATTAAAATAAATTAAAAACAAAATTAAAAGCCAATTTTTCTCCATCTTCATCAGGCCGAAATTTCAAGGTTTCTCCATATCTAGGGTTTGTTCCAAGCTTCAAAGCTCCATAGTAAGTGATTCTAAGCCCCGTTTTTAATGTTCTTTACGTTTTTGGAGTCCCGGTAACTTGATTAAGCTTATTCTAACAATAATTCAACCTAGGGTTCATATTTGGAAAAATACCCATAGGTGAAATTTGTGTATTTTGGTATTTTATGATAGAATATGAGGTTTTAAATTATTTTAGACAACTGGTGCTACTCGGTTTTAAGTGAAAACGAGTAAAAGGGCTTAATCAATAAAAATACTTAATAGTCATAAGTACATGTTAGAGTGAGAATTTGATGTTCTCATATAAGGGAAAAATGATCAGCATGTCATAACACATAAGAAAATAGGATGAAGTTTAATTTCTGAGCCTTGGGGAAAAAGTGTAAATATGTAAAAGTTTAGGGGCAAAAATGTAATTTTGCCAAAGTTTGGGTCAAGGACTGTTTTAATAAATGTGAGTATTAAATAAGCTAATTTTTTTTATTACAGATCAAGAAGAACAAAATTCGGAGTTAGACTAGGGAAAGAAAAAGATAGTGGACTAAATCGATATAGTTGATCGTATTTTGTTTTAAGGTAAATTTACGATAAATAAATGCAATATTCTATTATTTTATGTTAATTTTGTTAATTTCCAGCATGTGTAAATTTATTTTATGAAATTATTCAAAGAAGACTCAGGCATGAATTGACGGAGAAGTAATTTCAGAAAGTCTCGGTTGAACCTTAGGAATGTTTAAGATACAAATGTCATGACATTAGGGTTTAAGGATACCATCTAAGACCATGCCAAGGCATGGCAATTGGTAAGGTTTCTAAGGCAAGGAAATCATGTAAGACCATGTCAAGACATGGCATTGATAAGTTACTATAAGGCAAAGGTCCCATGTAAGACCATGCCAAGGCATGGCATTGGTGAGTTCATAAGGCAAGGATACCATGTAAGACAATGTCAAGACATGGCAATGGTAAGTTTCAAAAGGATACCACGTAAGACCATGACAAGTCATGGAAATGGTAAGGTACCCGTGTATCCTTAGTATTCCAAGTGGTTCAACGGGAAAATTTAAATAGAATATTAAGGTAAGGTAAGGTAAGGTAAGGTAAGACGAGTTATACTAAAAAGGTAAGACAAGTTCATGCTAGAAGAGCAAAGGTAAGTACATAATGTTCATGTATGCTTGATAAGGAAAAAGGTAAGTAAAATGTATTAATAAATTTGATTAAGTAAGTATTTAAGTAAGTAAGTAAGTGAAGAAGTTTAAAATATGTCTATGACAATTAATGAAGTTGCATTAAGTAGTATCATGCCAAGTAGTAAGATAATTCTTATGAATGTTATTATATATTTGCATGCAAACTTACTAAGCTTATTTCTTACCCCCTTTATTTTCCTTCTTTTTATAGTTTTGTCAAGCTAACTCAGGGATCGTAAAGTATGTCGGAGGTTCAGGCACACTATCACGAGGATTATTTTGGTATAGCTAGACGTTTCATTTTGAGTATGGCATGTATAACATCGTAGCCATTTTGTGTGTATGATCTTATGATATGGCTAATGAATGGTATGTAAATGCTTGATAATGATTAGCTTTTGGAATGGCTAATCAAGGACATGTTTGGTGTTATGTATGCCTAAATGCTAGGTATTTTATGGAAATCATGAAAAAGGTGAAATTAGCTTTAAAACAGTATCGGACATCAATAATGACGTGAATTTGGAAAATCACTAAAAATAGTAGAAATGGATTTAGATAGTGAATGAGATATAGAATTAAATCTTGATGAGTCTATTTTCATATGGATGGAACAAAATAGGTATGAGTTATATTTTATGAGATATTTAAATTTTTGTGAAATAGGGCCATAGCGATTTCTAGATCCCCTATTCTAAATTTCGAAATTCACCAAAAATTGTACAAAGATAATTAGAAGTCATTCTTTACATTTACAGATTCCTTATTGAGTGTAGTTTTATGAGAAACAAATGGTATAATAATTGAAACTCTGTACAAGGAGATATTTAATTCGTAATACACAGGGGTCAGAGTAGTCAAACCCTGAAATAGGGGATGCTTTAACTAATAAAATGCACTAGTTGGCCCTTAAAAAAATTCTAAAAAACATTTAGTTGAGAGATATATGAGCCTAGTTTCATTTAAAATTTACGGAATTGGATTTCGAGTTTCGTAACTAGAGATATGAATTTTTAAGCGACTATGACGCAGTTAGCCAACTTGTCTGGAAGTTCCAAAATAAATTGTTTGAGCTATTTAATTAATGAATTAAATCCGTTAACACCTCGGGCTCGACTCTGGCGATGGTCTCGAGTTCAGGTCGTTACATTTATTGGTATCAGAGTAAAGGTTTAGTCTATTCTCGGAATATTTAGTATGAGTAAGAGTCTAGCTATACATGCCATACTTATGTGTTGATAGTGTGACGACTCCTGACGATTTTAAAATGTTTTCTTTTATAGTTATGGATCCCGAACAAGCTGGTGCAGATGATGTAGAGAGTAACGTGCTCGCTCCCGCAGAAGTGACGGTGCCACCAAATAGTAGTGAAAGGCCCGTTACAGTTAGTCAGGGAGGAGGGGCTCGAGAAGCCTTCTTCCAAGCTATAAATGAATGGTTTGACGAGTTCGTTTGAACGAATCCGGCTGTTAGACCTCCACCCTCTCATGATCATCAGACCACCCATGTAGCTCCCCCAATCACAGGTACGGTTATAAGAGAAAACCACCAGTTGATAAACTCAGAAAATAAGGAGCCGAAGAGTTTCGAGCTACAAATGATGATGATGTAGAAAAGGCAGAATTTTGGCTCTAGAATACTATCAGAGTCTTTGATGAGTTATCCTGCACGCCTGAGGAATGTATGAAATGTGTTGTATCACTACTTAGAGATTCGGCCTACCATTGGTGGAAGACACTTGTATCAGTTGTATCGAAAGAGAGAGTCACTTGGGACTTCTTTCAGGAGGAATTCTGTAAAAAGTACATCAGTCAGAGGTTTGTTGACCAGAAAAGAAAAGAGTTTCTAGAGTTGAAACAGGGCAATATGACAGTGACTGAATATGAGTGCGAGTTTGTTAGACTCAGCAATTATGCTCGAGAGTGTATGTCTACAGAGGGTATTATGTGCAAAAGATTTGAGGATGGGCTTAATGATGATATCCGGTTGGACTAATGAGCAAGTCATTTCATTCTACATCTAAGAGGCCTAGAGAGTTCTCCACTAGATCTAATTTTTCATCTGGATATTCTAGTCGAAACAGAGGCAGAATATTTATGAGTCCGAAAGCTCAGACCACTTCGATTGCAAGTGTTGGCAGTGTTCAGCCTGATAGACTAGAGTGTCCCCGATGTGGTCGACGTCACCCAGGTCAGTGTCGAGCAACTGAGACAGGTTGTTTCCGACGTGGTGCACCAGACCATTTTATTCGGGAGTGTCCCGAGATGATTAAAAGGGAAGTAATGCCGAGTGTAAGATCAGGAAAAGCTCCTGTCAGAGGCAGACCACTGAGAAATCTGGGAGCTGGGGCAAATAATAGAAATCCATCTAGAGATTTAGCAGTAAGGCCAGATGTTAGAGCACCTGCGAGGACTTATGCTATCCGTACTCGCGAAGAGGCATCCTCCCCCGATGTGATTACGGGTACATTTTCTCTCCATGATACTAGAGTTATTGCTTTGATTGATCCGAGTTCAACCCATTCATATGTTTGCATGAAATTGATGCCTAGTATGAGTATGCTTATAGAATCTACATAATTTGTGATTAAAGTATCGAATCCATTAGGCAAGCATGTATTAGTAGATAAAGTATGTAGAAATTGCCCTTTTATGATTAGAGGCTACTATTTTTTGGCCAATCTCATGCTATTGCCATTTGATGAGTTTGATGTGATTCTTGGTATGGATTGGTTGACTACACATGATGTGATAGTGAATTGTCGAAAGAAATTCATTGAGTTGAAGTGTGAAAATGGTGAAATTCTTCGGGTTAATTCAGAAGAGTCAGATAGTTCATTTTCCATAATTTCTGTTATGTCTGCTCAGAAATGTTTGAGAAAAGGGTATGAAGCTTATCTTGCTTTTGTGTTGAACACTAAAGATCTAGAATTGAAAATTGAATTAGTGCCTATGTTATGTGAATTTCCCAATGTGTTTCCAGAAGAACTACCAGGTTTGCCTCATGTTAGAGAAGTTGAGTTTGGTATTGAGTTGATTCCAGGTACCACGCCCATTTCTATTGCTCCTGATAGAATGGCCCCGTTAGAATTGAAAGAATTGAAAGCTCAGTTGCAGGAATTAACAGATAAAGGCTTTGTAAGACCCAGTAGTTCACCATGGGGTGCACCAGTGCTATTTGTGAAAAAGAAAGACGGATCGATAAGATTGTGCATAGATTATTGGCAACTGAACAAGGTAACAGTAAAGAACAAGTATCCATTGCCTAGAATTGATCATCTGTTTGATCAATTGAAGGGAGCCACTGTGTTCTCCAAGATAGATTTGAGATCTGGATACTATCAGTTACGAGTTAAAGAGTCAAATGTCCTGAAGACTGCTTTTCAGACTAGGTATGGTCATTATGAGTTCCTTATGATGCCATTTGGCTTAACTAATGCTCCTGCCATTTTCATGGACTTAATGAACCGAATTTTTAGACTGTACTTGGATAAGTTTGTAGTTGTGTTCATTGATGATATCTTGATTTATTTTCATGATGAGACTGAGCATGCAGAGCATTTGAGAACAGTTTTACAGATTCTGAGAGATAATCAGTTGTATGCCAAGTTCAGAAAAAGTGAGTTCTGGTTACGAGAAGTTGGTTTTCTTGGACATATTGTCTCAGGTGAAGGTATCAAGGTTGATCCGAGCAAGATTTCAGCCATTGTTGATTGGAAGCCTCCTAGAAATGTATCAGAAGTTAGAAGTTTTCTTGGTCTTGCCGGATATTATAGACGATTTGTAGAGGGATTTTCCATGATAGCTACCCTATTGACAAGATTGCTGCGAAAGGATATCAAGTTTGAATAGACTGAGAAGTGTCAACAGAGTTTTGACAAGTTAAAAGCTTTGTTGACTAAAGCTTCTGTTTTAGTACAACCAGAACCAGGTAAGGAGTTTGTGATTTACAGTGATGAATCCATGAATGGACTTGGTTGTGTACTTATACAGGAAGGGAAGGTAATTGCTTATGCCTCTAGACAGCTAAAGCAACATGAGAAGAACTATCCGACACATGATATAGAGCTAGCTGCCATTGTTTTTGTGCTGAAGATTTAGAGACATCATTTGTACGGTGAGAAGTGCCACATATTCACTGATCACAAAAGTTTGAAATATTTGATGACTCAAAAAGATTTGAATTTGAGGTAAAGAAGATGGTTAGAGTTAATTAAAGATTATGAGCTAGTGATCGATTATCACCCAAGTAAGGCAAACGTTGTTGCTGATGCTTTGAGTAGGAAATCTTTGTTTGCATTAAGAGCTTTGAACACTAGTCTAGCCTTATCAGATGATGGTCTTATCTTAGCTGAGTTGAGAGCTAAACCGATGTTTCTTGAAGAAATTTATGAAGCTCAAAAAAATGACAATGAGTTGTTAGCCAAAAGAGATCAGTGTGAGTCAGATACAGAGTCAGATTTTCAGATCAATTCTGACGGTTGTTTGATGTTCAGAGACAAGGTATGCATACTGAAGAATGATGAGCTTATTCGAAAGATCTTGCAGGTAGCACATAGTAGTTCTTTGTCTATTCATCCAGGTAGTACAAAGATGTATAATGATTTGAAGAAAATGTACTGGTGGGTAGGAATGAAAAGGGACATTTTAGAGTTTGTTTCTAGATGCTTGATCTGTCAGCAGGTAAAGGCCGAACATCAGGTACCTTCAGGTTTATTGCAGCCTGTGCTAGTCCCTGGGTGGAAATGGGATCGAGTTACTATGGATTTTGTGATAGGATTGCCGTTGACACTGAGAAAGAAAGATGTAATATGGGTTGTGATTGATAAGTTAATGAAGTCAGCTCATTTTATCCTAGTTCGTATGGATTATTCACTTGACAAGTTGGCCAAGTTGTATATTTCAGAGATAGTCAGACTACACGGGGTACCATTATCGATCATTTCAGATAGAGATCCAAGATTTACTTCACTATTTTGGAAGAAATTACAGGAGGCTTTGGGCACAAAGTTGACTTTTATTGCAGCTTTCCATCCTTAAACTGACGGTCAGTCAGAGAGAGTTATTCAGGTACTTGAAGATATGCTTAAATGCTGTGTACTGGAATTTCAAGGCAGTTGGGAAAAATATTTACCATTAGTAGAGTTTGCCTACAATAATAGTTATCAATCGAGTTTGAAAATGGCACCTTATGAAGCTTTGTATGGACGTAAATGTTGCACACCATTGTATTGGACAGAGCTTAAGGAAAATCAGATTTACGAGGTTGATCTAGTTAAGGAAACAGAAGAGAAAGTAAAAGTCATCAGAGATTACTTGAAAACAGCTTCAGACAGACAAAAGTCGTATGCAGATTTGAAGAGAAAAGAGATTGAGTATCAAGTTGGTGACAAAGTGTTTTTGAAAGTATCCCCATGGAAGAAAGGTCTCAGATTTGGCAAGAAAGGCAAACTAAGTCCACGTTTTATTGGACCGTTTGAAGTGATTGACAGAGTCGGACCATTAGCATATCGGTTAGCTTTGCCAATTGAGTTAGAGAAGATTCATAATGTATTTCATGTGTCTATGCTACGTTCTTATCATTCAAATCTGTCACATGTGATTTCTCAGACAGAGGTTGAGATTCAGCCAGACATGACTTGTGGTGAAGAACTGGTAAGATTCTAGCTCGAGAGATAAAGCAATTAAGGAACAAAAGTATTGCACTTGTGAAAGTACTATGGAATAGACATGGGGTAGACGAAGCTACATGGGAGCCCGAAGAGGCTATGTGAAACCAGTACCCAAATCTCTTTATAGTTGTAAAATGTATGTTCTAGTTCACAAAGGTATTAAGTACTTGTGAGTAATAGGTTTTTAAAGTGGAGGTCCTTGGATAGCAATTAGACCATTATACTAGTTTGGACAAAAATACCTAAAGGAAAATAAAACACCATAGTTTTTAATTAAGGTCATTTTGGTCATTTAGTTATTAAAATGAATTAAAAACAAAATTAAAAGCCAATTTTTGTCCATCTTCTTCATTAGGCCGAAATTTCAAGGTTTCTCCATAGCTAGGGTTTGTTCCAAGCTTTCAAGCTCCATAGTAAGTGATTCCAAGCCCCGTTTGTAATATTCTTTACGTTTTTAGAGTCCCGGTAACTTGATTAAGCTTATTCTAGCAATAATTCAACCTAAGGTTCATATTTGGAAAAATACCCATAGGTGAAATTTGTGTATTTTGGTGTTTTATGATAGAATATGAGGTTTTAAATTATGTTAGACAACTTGTGCTACTCGGTTTTAAGTGAAAACGAGTAAAATGGCTTAATCGGTAAAAATACATAATAGTCATAAGTACATGTTAGAGTGAGAATTTGATGTTGTCATAGAAGGGAAAAATGACCAGCATGTCATAAAACATAATAAAATAGGATGAAGTTTAATTTCCGAGCCTTGGGGAAAAAGTGTAAATATGTAAAAGTTTAGTGGCAAAAATGTAATTTTCCTAAAGTTTGGGTCAAGGATTGTTTTACTAAATGTGAATATTAAATAAGCTAAATTTTTTTATTATAGATCAAGAAGAACAAAATCTGGAGTTAGACTAAGGAAAGAAAAGGATAGTGGAATAAATCGATATAGTTGATCGTATTTTGTTTCGAGGTAAGTTTGCGGTAAATAAATGCAATATTCTATTATTTTATGTTAATTTTGTTAATTTACAGCATGTGTATATTTATTTTATGAAATTATTCAAAGAAGACTTAAGCATGAATTGACGGAGAAGTAATTTCAGAAAGTCCCGGTTGAACCTTAGGAATGTGTAGGATACAAATGTCATGACATTAGGGTTTAAGGATACCATCTAAGACCATGCCAAGGCATGGCAATTGGTAAGGTTTCTAAGGCAAGGAAATCATGTAAGACCATGTCAAGACATGGCATTGATAAGTTACTATAAGGCAAAGGTCCCATGTAAGACCATGCCAAGGCATGGCATTGGTGAGTTCATAAGGCAAGGATACCATGTAAGACCATGTCAAGACATGGCAATGGTAAGTTTCAAAAGGATACCACGTAAGACCATGACAAGTCATGGCAATGGTAAGGTACCTTCGTATCCTTAGTATTCTAAGTGGTTCAACAGGAAAATTTTAATAGAATATCAAGGTAAGGTAAGGTAAGGTAAGACGAGTTATACTAAAAAGGTAAGACAAGTTCATGCTAGAAGAGCAAAGGTAAGTACATAATGTTCATGGATGCTTTATAAAGAAAAAAGGTAAGTAAAATATATTAATAAATTTGATTAAGTAAGTAAGTATGTAAGTAAGTGAGTAAGTGAAGAAGTTTAAAATATGTCTATGACAATTAATGAAGTTGCATTAAGTAGTATCATGCCAAGTAGTAAGATAATTCTTATGAATGTTGTTATTTATTTGCATGCAAACTTAATAAGATTAATGCTTACCCCCTTTATTTTCCTTCTTTTTATAGTTTTGTGAAGCTAACTCAGGGAGATATTTAATTTGTAATACACAGGGGTCAGAGTAGTCGTACCCTAAAATAGGGGATACTTTAACTAATAAAATGCACTAGTTGGCCCTTCCAAAAATTCTGAAAAACATTTACTTAATAGATATATAAGTCTAGTTTCAGTGAAAATTTACGGAATTTGATTTTGAGTTTCGTAACTTGAGATATGAATTTTTAACCAACTGTGACGCAGTTAGCCAGCTTGTCTGGAAGTTCTAAAATCAATTGTTTTAGCTACTTAAGTCTGTTAACACCTCGTGCTCGACTCTGGTGATGGTCTCGGGTTCGGGGCGTTACACCTGTTCCATCCCGCACACACATTGCCTACTTAAATTTTACCTTCAGAATTCATATTACATTACCCGTTGAACACTTGGAATATGATTCGGACACACGGAAGGAATGCACAGAAGTGCCTGAAGCACTAAAGTGCCTCATATCACAGGATCACATGCCGCTCTCAACGGGGCTAATCAAAGAGCTAAAAGAGTATCTGAACACAACTCAAGATACCCAGCACCCAGACCCTAGCATGTATCACATATTAAATGAGCTCATAACACACATGACTATCCTAGTGACATATCACTTGTACCCTCAACTATTCCTAAGGTTCAAACAGAATTTTAGACTTCCAGACCTTTACCGAACGTACTCACATAATGGTTTCTTTGACATGGCCAACGTCTCATAATCATATAGCAAAGCATCAAAACATGTTAAATTGTCAACATAGCCAAAGAAGCATAGTAAGCATACATATATCAATAAAGCATTTAATAACAATAATTAATGTATTTATTTGCATATGTACTTGCCTCGATACAAAATATTAGAAATCGAGCTTAAACCTCGTAAACCTTGCTCTTTCCTCGATCAAGGCCCTATTTCGATTCTCTTGATATATAATACCAAATTTAGCTCATTTAATACATCCATTACTCAAAATGACCCAAAATTCATACTTAGGTAAAATTACTATTTTACCCCTATACTTTCATATATTTGCAATTTGGTCCCTTGGCTCAGATAATGCAATGTATGGGATTTCTTTGTTGCCCAAGCCTAACCAAACATTTTTTATGTTCATAACAGCCCACATTTTGGCTTCATTTCATATTTTCCTACCCTTTTCTACAACTTTTACAAAATAGTTCCTAAAGCCCTTTCCATGAAAATCTACTTAGTAAAAGTTGTTTACCATCCTTTAAACCCTCATATCCCTCTATAAATCATCCAAACATAAACTTCTCATGCATGGGTAAATTTCTAAACTTGAGCCCTAGCATGAAATATGGGTAGAAATAGAGAGAGCAAGTTACTGGGATTTCAAAAATACGAATAGCATTAAAAATGGGGCTTGGGAGCACTTACTACTGAGCTTGGAATGCTTGAAAACCTTAGCTATGGAGAACCCTAATTTTTAGCAGCAACATGGAGAAAATGAGCTGATTTTTGGCTTATTTTCCCATTTTATTTCATTTATAAACCAAATGACCAAAATGCCTTTAAAGCCTTTCCTTCAAAATTTTCCATACAAGCCCATTTTTGTCCAAAAACTTAGAAATTGGGAAAATTGATCTTTAATACCTCCTAGTTAATAATCCCAAGAAATTTCATACAAATTGCTTCTAGAACACAAATTTTACAACTTATTCAATTTAGTTCCTAATTTCCAATTGGACACCTTATACTAAGAATTTCTTCATGAAACTTTAACACATGCATATATTCATATTATAAACCTCTTAAAAATCATAAAATAAATTTTTTAACGTCAAACTTATGGTCCCAAAAATACTATTCTGACTAAGCCCTATTTTGGGATGTTACAAATCCATACCATGTAACGCCTCAAATTTTGGGCCTAGAAGTATTAGGTCTTGAGCATGGGAACAGTCAAGAGGCTACACATAAATGTTTAGTTATGCAAGAAAGTGACACAAATGCATGTCTACTTCAGTGTTTAAGTGTCTTGGGAAGAGTCTGAGAAGTCTAGGGTTCAAGCCTTGGCCTAGACAATTTTTTTTTATTATGGAATAAACGCTATAGTCAGTAGGCTTATAAATAAATGTGGGTATAACATGAAAAAAAAGGCCTACTGGTTTAGGGGATAAGTGGCGTGCTATGGTTACTTGAGGTCTAAAGTTCGAGTCCTAGTTTGTGCAATGGGATTTTATTTTGCTGCCTATGCCGTGTGGGTAGTAGAGTTTGATCGAAATACTGTAGAGTTGTTGTGGAATTTGAATTGGATGGTTGAGAGATTGGAGGAGAGATTTGAGGAGTGGATTAAGGGTTGGTGCAGTTTGAGTGATTTAGGGGGGAAAATTCAAGATTTTGAAAGGAATGAGGAGTGCGTGCCAAATTAGAATTCAGCTTTGAGTAGTCTTTTACTCTATAATTCGGTTGCTTGGAACACTTTGGCTGTTTTCTTTCTTGGAGGCTGATTTGTGCTAAGAGTGTGGGTAGTATCTTTTTGTTTTTGGTCATATCGAATACCTTTCGGGTCTGTTTGTTCTCGACTTTGCATTCTCTTGCAAACCTCCTGTCAAACTGATTCTTTTTCTCTCATCTAGCTTTTCACACTTTTGCCGAATATTTTCTTCCTCTCTCTCAATTGGTCCCTTCTTGATCGAATCCTCCTTCTCACCCTCACCCCAAATTGATTTTTACTTAACCGAATACTGCTAGTTTTTTCACCCTCACTGTGTCGATTCTTCATTGCTCTCTGCCGACTTTGGTGGTAACTAGAACTATTTGATTACTTTATATCTTCTTTCTCTTTCTGTCATTCTAATAGTTTTCTTATAACAATATTTTCTTTTGCTGCAGTTAATAGCTAGGGGTGTGTCACGATAAGCTATTGCCTCTGTTGTTGTAGCAGGTGATCTTTTAGGGTAATAGGCCAATTGTTTCCCTTCCCTATATCCGGCCTTACGTTTTGGGTAAGTGGCATACATTGGTTTAAGTGGTTTATGCGAGCAATAATGTTTTAGGTTAATAGGTTTCGATTGGTATGCAGGAGTTCTCGAAGGGCCTGTTATCAGTTCCTACAGCGGTGAAAGGGTGTAAGCCTCAATAGGTTGATTAAGGTAGGTGATAATCTATTCTTTTGGGATAAGTCAAATAACATAAGCTAACTATCAAAAATAAAACATAGCTAAGAAGTTTATTCAAATCAAATCTCGACAAAAATAGGGATCAAATTAATTTAGGGGATTTCAATAGTAATAGGTTATGGGTTAATATTGAGAGTAAATCAATGGATGGCTTATTAGGCTCAAGGGGTTTTACTAAAGGTTAATTATGAAGGTAGGCTTTTATGGAGTAAGTGGGTTAAACCTAAGTGCCTTTATCATCTTGACATATCAAATCAAAGGTGTGGTCTTGACATGTATAATCAAGTCAGTTCTAGAAAAACAGATCAATATTGACGCACTCAAAGCTATAATAAAAGTGAGCATGAAAGAAATAATATATGCTCTAAAGGCCTAAGATCTCACAAAAATTATGGCTTTTTGATGTTAACCCTGTGAATTTCAACTCAAAATAATACCTAAACTTGGGAAAACAACCTAGAAATTTTTATAATTCTCAAAAATCAACTTATCATGCTTTGATTCTCTAATTCCTTAAAGTTTAAACAATCAATGCAAGAATGCCTATGTTTTAATCCAAGACATATTAAGAAAAATCATAAATTAATCAAAATTCATTCTAAAAATAATATGAGAAGATTATTTGAGAATAAGACAAAATTCAGGGACTTTTCTGATAATGAAATAAATAACCCCCCTACACTGAAGATATACATTTCCCTCAATGTACAACAATATATAATAGTGATATAAAGATAATATCATAAGGGAGAGGGAGAGAAGTGAAACTGCCCTAAAATTGTGGACGATATCCTTAGATTAGCAAGAGCGAGAATTGAAGAAAAAGCTGAAAGGAAGGCATGATTCTGAGGGATAACTGAGAAGACAACACTATGAAGGAGAATTAAGGGAATAATTCGATGATAACCATAAAGGTAGGTAGAATATAAGATGAAGGTCTTCAAAAGTAAATAAGAGACAATGGAATAAAAATAGAAACAAAGATAAAAATAAAAATAATAGTAAACCGCGCACGCCTGGGCACGGGCGTGTTGCACGCCTGTGTTAATTTCTCTGTTTTATCCATGGGAGGTGGGCATGGGTGTGCCGACTTCCCGTGTTAATTCGTTCGCTTCTCCTACGCCGGTGTTTATGTGCCCATGCCCATGCTAATTTCTCAGTTTCGACCACAGTTTATAGACACGGGCGTGTTGTACGCCCGTGTTGATTTGGCAGGATTGCCCACGGCTGTGGCAATGTATCGAATCCCGTGTTTTGGGAAAATTTTTTCTCTACTTTCACACGGTCATGTCTCTGCCCGTAGTATGAGCACGGCCTAAGGTAGGCCCGTCGGTTAGGTTGTTTTTGCCCTTATCAAATGTCAACATTTGCTGCTGTTAGACTATAAATAGTTAAAGAAAAATTAAACCCTATTTAGTGAGGTTAGTGCTTGGGTTGCCTCCCAAGAAGTGCTTATTTAGAGTCTAAGCTCGACTCTACCTTGTGGGTATATTTAGGGGAGTTGTGGAGCCGTAGCTCCTCTCTATCATCATTGAAATTCTCACTATTGTAAAATTGTAGGTGATGTCCATTTACCTTGAAAGTGCCTTGTGATGGGTGACTTACCTCTATTGTGCCATATGGAAATACATTTTGACTACGAAAGGACCTGACCATCGTGATTTAAGCTTCCCCGGGAATAATTTGAGCCTCGAGTTATAGAACAGGACAAGATCTCCCATTTCAAATTGCTTGCGTTGTTTTAAACGAGCATCGTGACGGTGATTTGTTGCTTTCTTGTATAGGTGTGAATTCTCATATGCACTGGTTCGCCACTCATCTAACTCGTTCAACTGCATCAACCTATTTTCACCTGTAAGTTTGGGATCAAAGTTTAGAAATTTTATAGCCCAGAATGCCTTGTGTTCTAACTCAAATGGTAAATGACAACTTTTTTCATAAACAAGTCTTTAAGGTGATGTTCCTATGGGGGTCTTAAAAGCGATTCTATAAACCCATAAAGCATCATCTACTTTTATCACCCAATCCTTCTTTTTTAACTCTACTGTCTTTTCTAGGATACATTTAAGCTCTCAGTTTGCTACTAGTTTGAGGGTGGTAAGGGATGGCTGTTCTGTGGTGAACATCGTATTTCTTAAGGGTCTTGTCAAATTCGGCATTACAAAAATGAGTACCCTTATCACTGATAATTGCTCTAGGTGTTCCAAATCGAGAGAAAAGTTTCTTAAGGAATCGTACTACTACTATAGCATCATTAGTAGGTAAAGCTTGGACTTTAATCCATTTGGACATGTAATCAACAGCTACTAAGATGTACTTATTCCCAAATGAACTAGGGAATGGACCCATGAAGTCGATACCCCAAATGTCAAATATTTCACATGAGAGCATATATGTCTGAGGCATTTCATCACGTTTGGAGATATTACCTGTCCGTTGGCATTTGTCACAAGAAGTAACATACCTGTTGGCATCTTTGAATAGAGTGGGCCAATAAAAACCTGATTTGAGGATTTTATGTGCGGTCTTATTTCCACTGTAATGTCCTCCAGCCGGTCCTGAGTGGCAATGTTCCAAGATCTTCAATGCTTTTGTCCTTATAACCCATCTCCTAATGACTTGATCTACACATATACGGAAAAGAAAAGGGTCTTTCCAAAAGTAATTTTTCACGTTAGTAAAGAATTGCTTCTTTTGTTGATGTGTCAACCCTTTTGGGGTAATGTTAGAGGCTAAAAAATTTGCAATGTCTGCAAACCAAGGTACCTCAGAATTAGATATAGCAAAAAATTGTTCTTCAGGGAATGAATTATTTATTTCAATGTCATCTAGCTCTTTGGTACTTGAATTTTCAAGCCTAGAGAGATGGTCAGCCGTGAGATTTTCAGCTCCTTCCATATCCTTAATCTCCAAGTTAAATTCCTGTAATAATAAAATCCATCAAATGAGTCGAGGTTTTGCATCAATTTTAGTCAAAATGTAGCGAAGAGTAGAATGGTCAGTATAAATGACAACTTTAGACAATATTAGATATGGCCTAAATTTATCGAATGCAAAAACCACAGCTAGCAGCTCTTTCTCAGTGGTGGTGTAGTTTTCTTATGCATCTGTCAAAGTTTTGCTAGCATAATAGATAGGTTGAAAATGTTTATCTCTCCGTTGTCCCAAAATTGCACCTACTACAAAATCACTCGCATCGGACATTAGTTCAAAAGGTGAATTCCAATTAGGTGCAATTATAATTGGAGCTTTAGTCAGTTTATCCTTTAAAGTATTAAATGCTTCTAAACATTCCTGATCGAAATTAAAAGGCACATCTTTTTCTAGTAATTTAGTCAAAGGCTTAGCTATTTTAAAAAAGTCTTTAATAAATCTTCTATAAAACCCAACATGTCCTAAAAAGCTTCTAATAGCCTTAATCGAATTAGGGGGAGGTAGTTTTTCAATGGTTTCAATTTTAGATTTATCAACCTCAATCCCTTTACTAGAAATTTTATGTCCTAACACAATACCTTCTTGAACCATAAAGTGACATTTTTCCAAGTTAAGAACAAGGTTTGTTTCCTCACATCTTATTAACACTCATTTTAAATTTTTAAGGCAAAGATGGAAAGAGTTACCGAAAATCGAGAATTCATCCATAAATACCTCCATGATGTCTTGTACGAGTTCGTCAAAAATGGCCATCATGCAGCGCTGAAAAGTAACAGGAGCATTACATAATCCAAGAGGCATTCTATGATAAGCAAACGTACCATATGGACATGTAAATGTCATTTTTTCTTGATCTTCAAGAGCTATTGGGATTTGAAAATAGCTAAAGAGTCCGTCTAAAAAGCAGTAGTACATGTGCCCTGACAATCTTTCCAACATTTGGTCAATGAATGGAAGGGGGAAGTGATCTTTTCTCGTGGAATCATTTAGCTTCCTATAATCAATGCAAACTCTCCAACCTGTGACTGTCCTTGTTAGGATTAATTCATTCTTCTCATTGGCTACAACAGTCATGCCTCCTTTCTTAGGAACAACCTGCATTGGACTTACCCAAGAATTGTTAGAAATAGGATAAATAATTCCAGCATCTAGGAGTTTAATTACCTCAGCTTTAACAACTTCCTTCATGTAGGGGTTCAGTCATCTTTAGGCTTACACGCATGGATTATATTCATCTTCCATTAAAATTTTGTGGGTGCAAAAAGAAGGGCTGATCCCTTTAATGTCAAAAATTTTCCAAGCTATGGCTCTTTTATGCTCTCTTAAGACTTGCAGTAGTGCCTCTTTCTCTTTGGGTTGCAAGTTAGACGCAATAATTACCGGTAGTGTAGAGTTATTTCCAAGGAATGCATATTCCAAGTGATTCAGCAATTGTTTAAGTTCCAGTTTAGGAGGTTCTTCAATAGAGGCTTTTTGCTTAAGTTCATCGTTTACCTTAATACCCTTATATTCTGCTGGTCTTGGGGAGGGTTCATTGGAATTCAGTTCAATACCTATCTCAGAATTAGCATCCCCCTCCTCTCCTTGGGCAAGATACAGTTCCAACGTGTCCTGTATGATTTCCTGAAAAGAATCTTGAGTAGCATGATTAATAGAGTCAATAAAATAACATGAGTCATCCTGTTCCCTAGAAAATCTCATGGCATCATAAATTTTAAAGATAATCTCTTCATCACCTATTTAAGTACCAATTTACCATCACCCACATCAATAATAGCCCTAGTAGTGGCTAAAAATGGACGACTTAAGATCAAAGGCACTTCAACATCCTCATCCATGTCAAGCACAACGAAATCAACAGGGAATATAAATTTATCTACTTTTACAAGTATATCCTCTATAATTCGCCTAGGATATTTAACAGATCTATCAGCTAATTGAATACTCATCCTAGTGGGTTCAGGTTCCTAAAGACCAAGTTGTTTAAACATTTTATATGGCATCAAATTAACGCTAGAGCCTAAATCAGCTAGTGCCTTATCAACATTCAGACTACCAATTAATCAGGGAATAGTATAACTTCCTGGGTCTTTCAGTTTGGTTGGCTATTTATTTTAGAGTACGACCGAGCACTCCTTATTAAGTTCCACTGTAGATAAGTCTTCAAACTTTCTTTTGTTTGTTAGAAGCTCCTTTAATAATTTTTCATATTTAGGCATCTGCGATATAGCTTCAACAAAAGGCAAGTTAATATGAAGTTGTTTAAAAAGTTCAGAAATTTACCGAATTGTGCATCCATGCGGTCTTTCTTCAACATTACTGGATATAGGATTGGTGGTTTATATTCCTTTAGCATCGAATTGTCATTATTTTTGGGTTTTTCCTCCTCTCCTTTGTCTCTTTCAGCTTCTTGTGGTGGGTTCTTCTCGGATTCAGCTAACACATGCTCTTTTGGATTGGATTCGGTGTTACTAGGTAAACTTTCTGGTGGTCTTTCTGAAATCATCTTAGCCAGCTACCCAATTTAATTCTTGAGTCCTTGGATCGACGCTTGCTAATTTTTAAGTGCAGTTTCAGTGTTCTAAAAATAGGTTTTCGCTACTAAAATAAAATTTGACATCATCTCCTCAAGGTTCGGCTTTTTCTCTTGCTGGTAAAGTTGTTGTTGGAAGCCTAGAGGATGTTATGGTCTTTGATTTCCTTGGCCTGCCCATGAGAAATTTGGGTGGTTCTTCCAACTTGTATTGTAAGTGTTATTATAAGGATTATTTTGAGGTCGAAGATTATTACCCATAAAATTTAGTTGCTCGTGTTCCATGTTGTGGCCATAAGATAGGTATTTTGAATTGCTTATTCCACCTCCATTTATATTGTATTGCATTACTGGGTGAACCTGTGAAGAGCTATGTAAACCATCAATTTTTTTATTCAAAAGTTCTACCTGATTATTGAGCATGGTAACCGAATCAGCATTAAAAACGTCGTCTACTTTCGTTGGCTTTATCCTCATGACTTGCCACAGAAAATTATTCAGTGACATCTCCTCTATAAATTCATAATCCTCCTCAGGTGTCTTATTATTGATAGTCCCACCAGCAGCTGCGTCAATCATCTGTCTAGTCAAAGGGTTCAGGCCATAGTGAAATGTTTGAACCTGCAACCAAAAAGGTAGCCCATGGTGAGGGCACCTTCTCAAGAGGTCCTTGTATGTCTCCCATGCATCATAGAGTGTTTCTAGATCCATCTTCACAAAAGAAGAGATATCATTCCTTAATTTGGTCGCTTTAGCCGACGAAAAATATTTAAATAAAAACTTTTCGGTCATTTGTTCCCAAGTAGTGATTGACCCTCGTGGTAACGAGTTCAACCACTATTTAGCTTTGTTCCTCAATAAAAAAGGGAATAACCGAAGATGAATGGCATCATCAGAAATGCCATTGATTTTAAAAGTGTCGCAAAACTCCAGAAAATTTGCCAAGTGATTGTTTGGATCCTCATCCTGTAAACCATCAAACTGAACAAATTGTTGTATCATTTGAATTGCGTTAGGTTTCAGTTCAAAATTATTTGCAGCAATAGCAGGTCTAACTATACTTGACTCAGTTCCTGTTAAATTAGGTTTAGCATAATCAAACATTTTGCATGGAGTAGGATTCTAATTTACTAGATCAGCAGCAATTGCAGGAGGTAGCGGATTTTCCTAATTTTCAGCCATCTCCTCTATTGTGGTGTGAATGTCATCCTCTTGCTCTTCCCCTGTGTATCTTAGGCTTCACCTTATTTCTCTTCGGTTTCTGTGAGCTGTGCAATCAATCTCACTATCATAAATTAATGGTCCTTGTAGTGGGCCAAATTTGCCCGACCCATGCAAACACAAAACAAACCAAAAAAATAAACCAAACAAACAATAAACATAAAACCAATAAATTATAACTGTCCATTATCTGTCCAATTACAACCCAAAATCAATACCCAATCCCAAATTGACCTAAGACCCAAGTTATAAGGCCCAATAGGCCTAATGTCTAAACCAAGAGCTAAGGCAGAAACCCTAGTAGCCTTGGCTTGCGCCGCAGCAACCCCAGCAGCCTCCAGGTGCCGTACAACGTTCGTGCCTCCACGTCAACAATCCTCATACACTAGCACAGTCTCCGTACGATGTCAGTGCGCACCCGTACCTGTACACCAAAGACAAAGAGACAACAGACGCAAGAGAAATAGCAAAAAAATTGTATATTTTTATTTTCTTCTTCTCTCGGGTATAAAGCGGGGTATTTTTCGATTGTAAACTTCTTCGGATTTTTTACACAAGCAATACAAACGCACAATACGCAATACAAAAGAGGCGATTAAAATTCTTAAAGGTGATTTCTTCTCAAGTTTTTGAGTTCTTCGACCAATCATTTCTTTTTGGCCATTCATTTTTGAGTTTTAAAAAATCAAAAAAAGAAGAAAAGGAGGCCTTACCTCGAAAGCATGCCACGTGATTCCATCCTCTTCGTTGGAATCGAAGTGTGGAAAGGATCCTAAGGCTAAAAAGGGTGACTCCAAGGCTCGAGGGGGCTGGTTGTTATTCATGGTGGTAGATCGGCGCCTAGAGGGGCTTTTAGGATTCGGCTGAGGAGTAAAATGGAGAGGCTAGGGCAGTGTAGGGTTTCGGCTGAATGAAGGCAAAATTTAGCCTTATAGGAAAGAAAAAATAGTACCTTTTAAACCAAATACAATGGTTTAAAAACGATGTCGTTTGGAGGCCATTCCCGATGACCCGACCCGAGTACCCTCAGGACCCGCGCGTTTTCGCGGAGAAGGGTTATTTCGTGTTTAGTCCTTCCTATCTGCGCCGTTACTTGATTGAGTCCGTTTTATATTTACCTTCTTTTTAATTTTTACTTGAAATTTGTATGTGGTTTTAATTTAGCCCATAACTCAACGCTGCGTTTTCGCGTTTTGGGACAATTGCTCCCTTAATCCTCAAACGTTTGTGCGTGTTGTGTAACACCCCAAACCCGAGACCGACACCGGAGTCGAACACGAGGTGTTAACAGACTTTAAACCCCTTATAAAAAAAATATTTCCCAGACACTGCCAATCTGCGTACTAGTCGCTTTAAAAATCATATCTTGAGTTTCACAACTCGAAAATCAGTTTCGTGATTTTTCCCTGAAAATAGACTCATATTCCCATCTACATATTTTTTTGTAGAATTTTTGGTCGGGCCAATTAGTACAGTTTATTAGTAAAAGTCTCCCATGTTACAGGGATCGACCACACTGACCTTTACGCAATACGACTTGGATATCTCCCTGCACAGAGCTTCAATACTGATGCCGTTTGTTTTTAAAGAAACTAGACTCGGAGAGGAATCTATACATATATGGCATGACTTCTAATTATCTCTGGTTAATTTATAATGAATTTCCAAAGTCGGAACAGGGAATCCAGAAACTGTTCTGGCCCTGTCTCACGAGAACCTGAATATCTCTCAACATACTGTCCATATGATCGTTTCGTTACTTTCCTATGAAAATAGATTCATCAAGGTTGGTTCACATAATTTATTCACTATTTAATTCCATTCCTGCTATTTTTAGTGATTTTCCAAATCTACATCATTGCTGCTGTCAGCATCTGCCTTTAAGGTAGACTTTACCTATTTCATAGTTTCCATGATTCAACTAGCCCTTTTAGCATAAATAGCACAATTTATGATAGTGATTAACCATTCCCATGGCCAATCCTTGTCAAGCATATCCACACCAAATGATTATAACATTATACTCAAACATATATAAGCCATTTTCGCATGGCTAACCAAAATTATACAAGTCCAAAGGGTCCATGACCCACAACAAACGGGTAGTCCTATACATGCCATTTCGAAGTTCAACCAAAATTGTACCAAAAGGGGGCTTTGATAGTGTGGGCGACTTTGACTTCAATATCCCGAGTCCGATAGCTGGAGAACCAAATCTATAAAACAGAGGAGCAATGAAACGGAGTAAGCAATTTATGCTTAGTAAGTTTTGAGCAAGGAATTCCAGCACAACAAAAGTATAGCATTCATATAGCTAAACGGATAATTTCATATGCACAAATTTTCGATATCATACTTGCTTCACATTACCAACCCTTATGTACATACACAAAAGATCAACTTAGCCAAAGGCTGGTAGCTCGTTTATCAACTGAGCGAATACTTATTTGTAAGGGCTCAACTAAATTCAAGCACATACGAAACATACCTCAATGTTGGGATGTTTCTAGAGTATTAACTGAAATTTTACAGCAAGATCATTCATTCCCAAATCACGTACCTTCGGAATTTAACCGGATATAGGTCCTCGTTCAAATGCCTTCGGGACATAGCCCGGTTATAGTAACTCGCACAAATGCCTTCGGGACTTAACCCGGATTTAGTAACTCGCACAAATTCCTTCGGGACTTAACCCGGATTTAGTAACTCGCACCAATGCCTTCGGGCTTAGCCCGGAATTAGTATCTCGCACAAATGCCTTCGGATCTTAGTCCGGATATGGTCACTTAGCACAAAGCCTTCGGGACTTAGCCCGGACATCATTCAAATAACCATGCACATTTAACAATAAATCGTGGTACATTCGTATTTCATTTTCGTTAGCAAAACTCAAACACAAGACACTTATCATTCTTGTAATTTCGGCTCAATAGCCACACACAAAGAGCATGATTTTGATTTACTTAAAACATGATCTATTCAAATCTTAATTTAAGCTCTCTTACTCAAGAACTTACCTCGGATGTTGTCGAACGATTCCGATGGCTATTCGACCAATTTTTCCTTCCCTTTATCGGATTTAGTTCCCCTTTGCTCTTGAGCTTAATTAAACAAATAAATTGATTTAATCATTTGAGCATCGAAAAGAGGAGCACAAGGCACTTAGCCCATATTTATACATTAGACATTAAAGTCACATATGTACAGAATCATGAATCAAACTCAACATTTTAGCTAATTTTCCCCCTTGGCCGAATTTTCTAAGCCAAGACAAAAGCATCAATATGCTTGCCTCCAACCGAATACATGCAACACCAAATCTTCTTCCTATGGCCGAATATGCATGTCTATGTTGGGGCCGATTATATGCTTAATACTTCCTACAAGTATGGTTACTTGTATTGATTATAAATATCATCTTATTTCAAGTTCAAAACTTGGTTAATACACACATATATACACTAGTAAAGCATCCTCTCCCTTTCCATCAATTTAACACATGCATTGCTCATTAACATACAAAAGTTATATTCGGCCTTAGCACACAACTTGCTAGCCGATTCTTCCCCATCTAGCAACCAATGCACATATGTGCTCACTCAAAAATGCTAAAAAGGAGATTCAAGAATCATCAATCCACCATCACATGCATCATTAACAAGCTTCATATTTAGCATGCAATGGCATTAACACAAAATCCACCTAGGCCGAATATCATCCCCATGACATAGCAAGGATTTGAACCATGGGCTAATTAGAACTCAAGCTAGCAACTAAAACATGCATGAATCTCATGGCACAACCTCAAACATACCTTAATCTAGATATAAGTATGGCCAAACCTCCTCCTAATCCTCTTCCAAATCAAACATGAAGCAAGAACTCCTTCCTCCTTCCTTAGAATTTTCGGCCAAATGAAGATGAAAAAGGATGAACAAAATTTTCTCCTTTCTTTTCTTTAACTCACGGCAATGGGGGAGGGAAGACAACCACACACATTTTTTTTTCTTTCCATCATATTCCCTTTCATTATTTTATGCCCATGCTCCTTATTTTATTTTTCCTAACATACCTCACTAACATAACATGTTTGTGACATGTTTCCACTCATGATGCACTAACACAACATGTCTATGACATGTCTTGCCCATCACACTTGGTCTACCATGCTTGTCATGGCCGGCCACTACTCATTAGGGGGGAATTTGACATGCAAGTCCCCCTTTTTCCACATGCACTAATAGGTCCTTACGCATTGATCTATCACATTTTAAAATTTTCTCACATAAGTCCTATTTGATGAAATTCACTTACAATTAACAAAATTCAAACACGAAATTTTCACGCATGCACATGTACATATAATGAGCATCAATTATGACGGTTAATTATTTTTACGACTCGGTTTAGCGGTCCCGAAACCACTTCCCATAACACCTTCACTAACGGAACCCTTTTGTTTCGCAACTCCTTCACTTCACGAGCTAGGATACGCATCGGTTCTTCTTCATAACTCATATCGGCTTGAATTTCAACCTCTGATGGGCTAATTATGTGCGATGGATCAGATCGATAGAGTCAAAGCATCGAAACATGAAAGACGTCGTGAATCTTTTCAAGCTCAGGGGGCAAAATCAATCTATACGTAACCGGACCAACTCGTTCGGAGATTTCGTACGGCCCAATGAATCTCGGGCTCAACTTGCCCTTACGGCCAAACCCGAGTACCTTTTTCCAAGGCGAAACTTTAAGGAACACTTTATCTCCCACCTGATATTCAATGTCCTTTCGTTTCAAATCCGCATACGATTTCTGACGATCTGTGGCTACCTTCAGACTTTCACGGATTACCTTTACTTTCTGTTCGTCATCTTTAATCAAATCAACTCCGAAAATTTTACTTTCACCGAGCTCGGTCCAAAACAATGGTGTACGGCATTTACGACCGTACAAAGCCTCGTAAGGTGCCATCTTAATACTTGATTGAAAACTATTGTTGTAAGCGAATTCAATCAAAGGTAAATACCGTTCCATGAACTACTGAACTCAAGGATGCAACATCTCAACATATCCTCAAGTATCTGAATTATCCGCTCGGATTGACCATCGGTTTGGGGGTGAAAAGCAGTGCTAAAAAGCAGCATGGTACCCAAAGCTTCTTGCAATTTCTTCCAAAATCGTATGGTGAATCTCGGATCTCTATCCGACACGATAGAAATAGGTACCCCGTGTAATCTCACAATTTGAGAAACATACAATTCAGCTAGTTTATCCAATGAAAAATCCGTACGCACGGGGATAAAGTGAGCCGACTTAGTCAGTCTATCAACAACAACCCAAATCGCATCCTTCTTACTTGCTGACAATGGCAGTCCGGACACAAAGTCCATTGTGACTCGATCCCATTTCCACTCGGGTATCATGATCGGCTGAAGTAATCCTGAAGGCACTTGATGTTCCGCTTTCACTTGTTGACATATTAAACATCTCGAAACAAAGTCGGAGATGTCTCGTTTCATACCATGCCACCAAAATTGACGTTTCAAATCGTTGTACATTTTCGTACTCCCCGGGTGAATTGACATTCGGCTACAATGGGCTTCGTTCAGAATTATCGAAATGAGTTCCGAATTCCTTGGAATACACAAACGACTTCTGAACCTCAAACAATCATCATCATCAAATTGAAACTCCGATTCCTTGTTCGGAACACACTCAGCCCATTTTGCAACAAATTCATCATCAACTTTCTGAGCTTCACGAATTTGATGAATCAATAATGGTTTGGCTTTTAATTCAGCTACTAACACATTGTCGGGTAGAACAGACAAGTGCACATTCATCGCTCGTAAAGCAAACAATGATTTCCGGCTTAAGGCGTCCGCAACCACATTAGCCTTTCCTGGGTGGTAATCAATGACAAGCTCGTAATCTTTCAACAACTCAAGCCAATGTCTTTGTCGCAGATTCAAGTCTCGCTGAGTCATCAAATATTTGAGACTTTTGTGATCCGAAAATACATGGCACTTCTCACCAAACAAATAATGTCGCCATATTTTCAAAGCAAATACGATGGCAGCTAGTTCGAGATCATGGGTCGGATAATTTCTCTCGTGTGGCTTCAATTGTCTCGACGCATAGGCCACAACTCGACCTTCTTGCATCAATACGCAACCCAACCCAAGTAGGGATGCGTCACTATAAATGACAAACTCTTTGCCTGATTCGGGTTGCACTAAAATTGGAGCTTCAGTCAAATGAGTTTTCAGTTGATCGAAACTTTTCTGACATTTCTCCGTCCATTCGAACTTAACATCCTTTTGAAGTAGCTTCGTCATTGGTGTGGCTATCATCGAGAAACCTTTGACAAATTGTCGGTAATAACCGGCGAGCCCCAAAAAGCTCCGAACCTCAGTAATATTTCTCGGAGGTTTCCAGTTAAGTATGGCTGAAATTTTGTTCGGGTCAACTCGAATACCCGATGCGGATACTACATGACCCAAGAAGCTAACCTCTCTTAACCAGAACTCACACTTACTGAACATAGCATATAACTGCTTATCCCGCAAAATTTGCAATACTAGCCTCAGATGTTCAGCATGTTCGGTCTCATCTCTTGAATAGACCAAGATGTCATCAATGAACACAACTACGAACCGATCCAAATATGGTCTGAAGATCCGATTCATCAAATCCATAAATACCGCAGGGGCATTAGTGAGCCCAAACGGCATCACTAAGAACTCGTAGTGACCATATCTCGTCCTGAAGGCAGTTTTGGGTATGTCCGATTCTCGAATTCGCAACTGGTAATAGCCCGATCTTAAATCTATTTTTGAGAACATTGAGGCTCCCTTCAGTTGCTCGAACAAATCATCGATATGCAGTAACGGATATTTGTTCTTTATCGTCACTTTATTCAGTTGACGATAGTCAATGCACAACCTCATGGTTCTGTCCTTCTTTTTCACGAACAATACTGGTGCACCCCAAGGTGAGAAACTTGGTCGAGCAAAACCTCTATCCGTCAATTCTTGCAACTGAGCTTTCAACTTTTTTAACTCGGTTGGTGCCATACGATACGGAGCTATCGAAATCGGCGTAGTCCCAGGTACAAGCTCAATACCAAACTCTACCTCCCGAACAGGTGGTAAACCCGGTAATTCTTCAGGAAAAACATCCGGGTATTCAGAAACCACCGGCACAGATTCGGGTTTCTTTTCTAATTCTTTGTCATCAAGTACATACGCAAGGTATGCTTCGCACCCTTTTCTTACATATTTCTGGGCCAACATTGCTGATATTACAGCTGGCATCCCCTCCAAGTCCGTAGACTCAACTCGGATTACTTCGTTATTTGCGCACCTCAAATCAATAGTCTTGCTTTTGCAATTCACAACCGCATCATGCGCGGTCAACCAATCCAAACCAAGAATAACATCAAATTCATCAAACGGCAAAAGCATCAAGTCCGCCGGAAAAACAGGAACCTCGAATTTCTAGGGGACATTTCTTACACACTTTGTCGACAAGCACGTAACGACCCAAGGGATTTGACACCCGAATTACGAACTCAGTAGACTCAATAGGTAAAGTCTTACTGGATGCTAAGGTTTCACATATGTAAGAATGAGTAGAACCGGGGTCCATCAAAGCAATTACATTAGTATCAAAGAGAGTAAAAGTACCGGTAATAACATCAGGCGAAGAAGCATCCTCGCGAGCACGTATAGCATAAGCTCTAGCAGGTGCACGAGCCTCGGATCTGGTCGTAGCATCTCTAGATCCTCTCTGACCACCACCAGCATTGCCCGTATTTCTAGATGGTCTACCTCGAGCAGTGGTAGCACCCGATTTCCCACTCTGATTTACATTCTGTTCAGACAACCTCGGGCAATCTTTAATGAAGTGGTCAACTGATCCGCACTTGTAACAGGAGCGGTCAGGGAATCTACAACTCCCCGAATGGCATTTACCGCAATATCGACATTTCGTTCTGTCTCGACGTTCATTCCCAACACTGGCGACCGAAGTGCCTCGTGTACCCACAGGGAGTCGATCACGATCTCGTCTAAAATGGCCCGAAGTGCCTCTAAACTGGCCCGCATCATCTCGAAATTTCTTCGATGCCTGTTGAAGAGACTTTCCCAAGGATCTTTTACGAAACTCTCCAGTTCCCTCATCAACTTTTTGTTTTTCTTTTCTAAGCTTTTCGGCTTTTCAAGCTCGCTCGACAAGTACTACGAACTCTCGTATTTCAAGAACGCCAACGAACATTTTTATATCTTCATTCAGCCCATCCTCGAAGCGTTTACACATAATAGCCTCGGACGAAACACATTCTCGAGCGTATCTACTAAGTCTAACAAATTTTCGCTCGTAATCAATAACTGACATAGAACCTTGCTTAAGCTCAAGAAATTCCTTCCATTTTTGATCGACAAATCTCTGACTGATATACTTTTTCCGAAACTCAGTTTGGAAAAACTCCCAAGTTACTTGCTCTCGGGGCACAACAGAAGTCAGAGTACTCCACCAATAGTAGGCAGAATCGCATAGCAAGGAGATAGTACACTTTAGGCATTCATCGGGTGTACAAGATAGCCCATCGAGTACCCGGATAGTGTTGTCCAACCAAAATTCAGCTTGCTCGGCATCGTCGCTATCCGTAGCCTTAAATTCAGTAGCCCCATGTTTTCGGATTCTGTCAACTAGGGGCTTATTTGACCTTATTTGGTCAGTTACCGGAGGTATTGTAGGTGCGGGGGTGGTATTTGTCGGGAATGGAGGTTGTGGAACAGCCGTATTAGTTCGAATGTATTGGTTAAACCAATCATTCATCACGCTATAGAAAGCTTGTCTAGCTTCATCGTTCGGGTTACTAGCATTAGGTTGAGAGTCCGCCGGCACTGTCCCTTGTGCGGGAGCAGGCGCTACACTCTCAAGATCATCAGCTACCGCTCGGTCGGGATCGGGATCCATTACTATAAATAAACACATTTGCAAATGTCAGAAATCACCACACTATCAAATAATCACATAAAATGGCATGTATAGCTAGACCCAACGCATTACGGTAGTCCTAGAATCGACTAAACCGTAGCTCTGATACCAATCAAATGTAACACCCCGAACCCGAGACCGACACCGGAGTCGAACACGAGGTGTTAACAGACTTTAAACCCCTTATAAAAAAAATATTTCCCAGACACTGCCAATCTGCGTACTAGTCGCTTTAAAAATCATATCTTGAGTTTCACAACTCAAAAATCAGTTTCGTGATTTTTCCCTGAAAATAGACTCATAGTCCCATCTACATATTTTTTTGTAGAATTTTTGGTCGGGCCAATTAGTACAGTTTATTAGTAAAAGTCTCCCATGTTACAGGGATCGACCACACTGACCTTTATGCAATACGACTTGGATATCTCCTGCACAGAGCTTCAATACTGATGCCGTTTGTTTTTACAGAAACTAGACTCGGAGAGGAATCTATACATATATGGCATGACTTCTAATTATCTCTGGTTAATTTATAATGAATTTCCAAAGTCGGAACAGGGAATCCAGAAACTGTTCTGGTCCTGTCTGACGAGAACCTGAATATCTCTCAACATACTGTCCATATGATCGTTTCGTTACTTTCCTATGAAAATAGATTCATCAAGGTTGGTTCACATAATTTATTCACTATTTAATTCCATTCCTGCTATTTTTAGTGATTTTCCAAATCTACATCATTGCTTCTGTCAGCATCTGCCTTTAAGGTAGACTTTACCTATTTCATAGTTTCCATGATTCAACTAGCCCTTTTAGCATAAATAGCACAATTTATGATAGTGATTAACCATTCCCATGGCCAATCCTTGTCAAGCATATCCACACCAAATGATTATAACATTATACTCAAACATATATAAGCCATTTTCGCATGGCTAACCAAAATTATACAAGTACAAAGGGTCCATGACCCACAACAAACGGGTAGTCCTATACATGCCATTTCGAAGTTCAACCAAAATTGTACCAAAAGGGGGCTTTGATAGTGTGGGCGACTTTGACTTCAAGATCCCGAGTCCGATAGCTGGAGAACCAAATCTATAAAACAGAGGAGCAATGAAACGGAGTAAGCAATTTATGCTTAGTAAGTTTTGAGCAAGGAATTCCAACACAACAAAAGTATAGCATTCATATAGCTAAACGGATAATTTCATATGCACAAATTTTCGATATCATGCTTGCTTCACATTACCAACCCTTATGTACATACACAAAAGATCAACTTAGCCAAAGGCCGGTAGCTCGTTTATCAACTGAGCGAATACTTATTTGTAAGGGCTCAACTAAATTCAAGCACATACGAAACATACCTCAATGTTGGGATGTTTCTAGAGTATTAACTGAAATTTTTACAGCAAGATCATTCATTCCCAAATCACGTACCTTCGGAATTTAACCGGATATAGCTCCTCGTTCAAATGCCTTCGGGACATAGCCCGGTTATAGTAACTCGCACAAATGCCTTCGGGACTTAACCCGGATTTAGTAACTCGCACAAATGCCTTCGGGACTTAACCCGGATTTAGTAACTCGCACCAATGCCTTCGGGCTTAGCCCGGAATTAGTATCTCGCACAAATGCCTTCGGATCTTAGTCCGGATATGGTCACTTAGCACAAAGCCTTCGGGACTTAGCCCGGACATCATTCAAATAACCATGCACATTTAACAATAAATCGTGGCACATTCGTATTTCATTTTCGTTAGCAAAACTCAAACACAAGACACTTATCATTCTTGTAAATTCGGCTCAATAGCCACACACAAAGAGCATGATTTTGATTTGCTTAAAACATGATCTAATCAAATCTTAATTTAAGCTCTCTTACTCAAGAACTTACCTCGGATGTTGTCGAACGATTCCGATGGCTATTCGACCACTTTTTCCTTCCCTTTATCGGATTTAGTTCCCCTTTGCTCTTGAGCTTAATTAAACAAATAAATTGATTTAATCATTTGAGCATCGAAAAGAGGAGCACAAGGCACTTAGCCCATATTTATACATTAGACATTAAAGTCACATATGTACGGAATCATGAATCAAACTCAACATTTTAGCTAATTTTCCCCCTTGGCCGAATTTTCTAAGCCAAGACAAAAGCATCAATATGCTTGCCTCCAACCGAATACATGCAACACCAAATCTTCTTCCTATGGCCGAATATGCATGTCTATGTTGGGGCCAATTATATGCTTAATACTTCCTACAAGTATGGTTACTTGTATTGATTATAAATATCATCTTATTTCAAGTTCAAAACTTGGTTAATACACACATATATACACTAGTAAAGCATCCTCTCCCTTTCCATCAATTTAACACATGCATTGCTCATTAACATACAAAAGTTATATTCGGCCTTAGCACACAACTTGCTAGCCGATTCTTTCCCATCTAGCAACCAATGCACATATGTGCTCACTCAAAAATGCTAAAAAGGAGATTCAAGAATCATCAATCCACCATCACATGCATCATTAACAAGCTTCATATTTAGCATGCAATGGCATTAACACAAAATCCACCTAGGCCGAATATCATCCCCATGACATAGCAAGGATTTGAACCATGGGCTAATTAGAACTCAAGCTAGCAACTAAAAACATGCATGAATCTCATGGCACAACCTCAAACATACCTTAATCTAGATATAAGTATGGCCAAACCTCCTCCTAATCCTCTTCCAAATCAAACATGAAGCAAGAACTCCTTCCTCCTTCCTTAGAATTTTCGGCCAAATGAAGATGAAAAAGGATGAACAAAATTTTCTCCTTTCTTTTCTTTAACTCACGGCAATGGGGGGGAAGACAACCACACACATTTTTTTTTTGTTTCCATCATATTCCCTTTCATTATTTTATGCCCATGCTCCTTATTTTATTTTTCCTAACATACCTCACTAACATAACATGTTTGTGACATGTTTCCACTCATGATGCACTAACACAACATGTCTATGACATGTCTTGCCCATCACACTTGGTCTACCATGCTTGTCATGGGCGGCCACTACTCATTAGGGGGGAATTTGACATGCAAGTCCCCCCTTTTTCCACATGCACTAATAGGTCCTTACGCATTGACCTATCACATTTTAAAATTTTCTCACATAAGTCCTATTTGATGAAATTCACTTACAATTAACAAAATTCAAACACGAAATTTTCACACATGCACATGTACATATAATGAGCATCAATTATGATGGTTAATTATTTTTACGACTCGGTTTAGCGGTCCCGAAACCACTTCCCGACTAGGGTCAATTTTGGGCTGTCACATGTTGGGTCTTAATCCTTAGTTATGATTTATTGCTTTATTTATTTGTAAATTTTCCTTTCAGTTTTATTTTAGTTTCAATTGAGTTCTTTTTGTTTATTCATTACTTCCAGCATTTCTTTTATTCTTTGAAACCCTTTTATTCTCGAAAATTTATTTGTTGTTCATACTTTTACTGATATACATGTATATATATATCTATATGTAAATATATATATTTATTTCCTTTTTTAATTTGTTTGTTTAAAATGTTCTTATATATATACATATACATACATGTATATACTTTAAAATAAAGTTAATATTATTCATACACCTAACGATTTGTTGACTCTATCCATGCATTTTAACCTATATTTTTGCTATTCTAATATGTTTTGTATATGTGTTCTACATAAAATTTAAGTTATTTTTATATTTACTTATATTAGTATATATATTTGATTTACATACATCATTTAAACCTATACATATTATCGTTTCTATGTTAATTTACATATACTTACTTTTAGATTTATATGTATATATTAACGCGTTTATTACTTTAGTAGATTTTTCTATTTTAAAACACTTCTTGCTTCATGATTTGTCAAGTATTTCCTTTATGTACAAATGAAGTAATTTTAGAAACTTCATTCTTTTGTAATTATAAAATTATTATTTTTTGAGTATATCTTTATATTATATTGCTTTTGTGTTTATATAGTCTATTATTTTAAATGCTTTAATATAAGGATATGTATAATTTTTAGACTAATTTAAAATTTTATATATATCTTATTATTAATCCCCTATTTTTTTACAATAGATTTACATGTACATATGTCTTTTAAATCTATTTTGTGTGTTGTGTCTCGTCTTATATCTATATTATTCTTTTGCATTATGTATTATTAAAGTTAGCATGTAGTTTGTCAACTTTTAAATATATTTGTGTTTAAAATATTTTACATGCAATTTGATTCAAACTTTCATTCTATAATATTTATTTCAAAATTATATATCTATCCCTAGCTTTTTTATATATACAAATTTGTCAACCTACATTTTATGTGTCCATTTATTTGTCGTTATTTTAAAATAGTTTTATACCATATTACTTCTTCGATTTGCATCTTGTTTGTGTATCTAATATTAATCATCTTATTATGTCATGTATGTTATCGCTGCATATTATTTATTCATGGTTTCATATTGTCACATCAATTATTCTTCATGCATTATTGCAATTGGATTACACTTTTAGGTTAGCTATTTTCAATTATTAGTTTGTTAGTTGATCATATCTCATATGTGTCAATTATCCCATCTCACCGTTTTCATTTGATTTTTTCAAAATGTGGTTTTATAAAATCCAAATTTTATGATTAATTTCGTCTTATTTCAAATCGAGTTAATGCGTTTAAAACTAGTTTCACAACTATTAAGAATCCTTTAAAACGAAGGCAATATTCGATATTTGGTAATTCGTGGAATCGTGCCCTAACGTGTTGGGTTGCAATTTCTCGTTTGCCCAAAGTAATCGAAGGTCCCTTTAAAATTCTATTCTTTTAAAAATCCCTTAAACGAAGGCGATGTGCGATATTTGGCAATTCGCGCAATCGTGCCCTAACGTGTTGGGTTGCAATTTCTCAATTGCTTCAAATAATCAAATATCCCTCCAAAATTTCACTCATGTATTCAAAAAAATCCTTTAAAACGAAGGCAGTGTTCGATGTTTTACAATTCGGGAATCATGCCCTATCGTACTGGGTTGTGATTTCCATTTGTTCAAAACAATCGAATATTTCTTTCGGTTTTCATTCATGTTTATTAAAAACCTCTCAAAACAAAAGCGATCTTTGATGTCTGGCGATTTGAGAATCGTGCCCTATCGTGCTGGGTTGCGCATTTTCGTTTGCTTAAAACAATCGAAGGTTCCTTCGGAATTTCACTCACGTTTTCTAAAACATCTTTAAAACAAAGGAAATGTTCGATGTTTGGCAATTTGGGGAATAGTGCCCTATCATACTGGGTTGCAATCTCTCGTTTGTTAAAAATAATCGAATATCTCTTCGGGATTTCACTCATTTTCTAAGGTGAGGCAATGTTCGACATTCAAAAATTTAAGGAATCGTGCCCTACTGTACTGGGTTTCGATTTTTTTGTTGGACCAAATAGTTGGGCATCCTTTTGTTAATTTCAAATCATAAACTTTCGGACGTCGAAACAAGAAGATTTTTGGCAACCAATTCGTGTTATTCAAATGTTATTAACAAGAACCACATTTCAAAAACATTTTTAATTTTAGACATAAGGACATTACTTAATCGATTTGGTACCAATTTTGGGCGTAGTGAGGGTGCTAATCCTTCCTCATACTTAACCGACTCCCGAGCCCGTTTTCTCATATTTTCGTAGACCAGAATCGTTGTTTTAGTAAACCAAAAATATTTTATTAAAATAACCAAGTTCTTAGGTAACCCGATCATACCAAAACAAAAGGATCGGTGGCGACTCCATATTTCTGTCATTTTTCAAAAGTCGATCCTCTTCTTTTTTTATTAAATTTAAAATTTTTAAATAAAAAGGATGGTTTCGACAGCTTGACGACTCCGCTGGGGAATAGAGAGTCGAGCCATAAAATCGATTATTTACTGTCCATTTGTCAAAAATCGAAAACTCATTTTAAAAATCATGTACTTTTAATTGCATTTGTTTGTATGATTGCCATGGTTCGGGTCTTGTAGAATAATACTGCAATCCATTGCATGACCGCCGTGGTCACACCTTCTAAGTGGGAGTAAGAAACTACGCTTTCGTGAGGTTTTCACCTCCGCATGGGCTAATGGATTGCTTCCGGGGTACATCCGTACCTATGATTTTGTGAGATTTTCATCTCCGCATGGTCATAGGGAAATGTATCCCCCCGAACCGAACTCGATCTATATGAGCCTATAATGGGTGAAGATTGAGGAATCTGCTGGTTCGGGTACCCTTATCCCTAGAACTAAACCACATATAGTGAACCTTAGGAGCTATCCTTGGGTGGAGCGACGTCGAGCCTTAGTACTTACTTGTATATGCATTGTGATTATCATTTATGTGCTTGCATTTTTTCGATATTATTTGATACTAACCTCTGTTTTGTTTTGATTGTCTTTTTTTTCATGACATTGCATATTAAAGGAGGTGTTAATCCGTATTCAATTACTAAGTTAGAAAGTTTGACATGGAGAATGAATTTCTTAGTAAAGTCGAGGATAATGCGACCGTTCATGCATTGTCGGGGAGGCTACAATTAGAGAGAGGGGATAGCTTGGCAGAAGGGTATGTATCGTAGCTACAGGATTTCACTCGCGGCAATGTAGTACAGAATGAGCTGCAAGAGTTAAGAGATGTTTGGGCTAGTTGGGATGAAGGGACCAAACAATTATTTTATCAAAGCTACAGAGACATATCCTACCTGCTAAACATTAGAGTGGATAAGCATTTGTTTTGAGCCTTGGTGCAGTTTTGGAATTCTGCGTACAAGTGCTTCACTTTTGGAAAAGTGGATTTAGTACCTACCATAGAGGAATACACTACTTTGCTCAAGTGTCCAAAAATTCAGGTCCAGAAGACTTATGCCTGGGTTTTTAGTAGTCAGACTTTCGTAAATAAATTGATGAGCATTTTTGGGATGAGCGAGCCTTGGGTCACTGCTCGGATTCAGCAAAAAGGAGATAGTAAGTGTATCCCTTGGGAGAATTTGCGAGATTTTATTTTGACGCATCCAGATGAAAAAAAGAGGGTCGATATCTTTGCCTTAAGCATCTACGGATTGGTGATTTTTCCTAAGGCTTTGAGGCACGTGGACGAGGCAGTCATTGACTTAATCGATCGCCTTGAGAAGGGAATCACACCGGTACCGTCGATATTGGCAGAAATGTTAAGATCTTTAAGCTCATGTCGGAAGGTGGGCGAAGGACGGTTCATTGGATGTGCACAATTATTAATGGCATGGTTTCATGGGCACTTTTGGAAGGTAGACTAGGTTTCCTATCAGGTCTTTTCTGAGGGTTATTCCCCGTTAAAAGAAGAGGCAGCTATACAAATGAAAGAGGATATCTCGGAGGAGAAGTGGATGGACATTCTTTAGAACCTCAAGGAGGGGGATATCGAGTGGAGAGCTTATTGGATGGTTCCTAATGAGATCATGTACCGATGTGGTAACTTTGATTGGGTACCGTTGTTAGGAATTTGGGGAGCTACCGGGTATACTCCATTACTTGCGTTGAGACAATATAATTTGAGGCAGTTTGTACCCACGACCTATGGACTTGCTCAGAGTGAATTCTCGTTTAAAGGTGCTCGCTATAAAAAGAGAGTTCGGGAGTTATCGGATGCTTGGAAGCAAACTTGTTGGATGAAGAGGTTAGCCGTCGGTTCCATGGTAACACCCAAGTATAACGAGTGGTTTAAGAAGAGGCTTAATGATAATATTCCTAAGCCAAGCTTGGAGAATGCTCGACCTATCGGGGAACAATTACAAGTCGCCCCATCAGAATTGGAGATTATAAGGCAAGATTTCGAGAAGAAGAGTTCGGAGCTTGGGAAAAAGATCGAACAATTGGAGGAAGAGAAGGTGCACCGAGATTAGACGCTGATGTCTAGAGGTCAGAGGCTAAGAAGTGGAGAAAAGGAAAAATTAAGGCCGAAGAAGATCTAGACAGCTTGAAGATGGACTACAAGAAGCTACGCCTATCTATGAGGACTGCGGGTTTAGGTAAGACTTCCGAACAATGGCGCCATGAAATTCGAGAAGAAAAAGCCAATACCGACCGGTGGGAAAGAAATTTTGAGAAGCTCAAGCACGAAACTAAGATTTAGAGAATAGTCTGTCGGAGAGCAGAAATGAGTGAAGGTGAATTAAGGGCTAGAGTGGCAGAACTCGAGAAGTCTCTGCATCAGTACCGAAACTGTAACACCGTAATGGAATTGAGGGCAAGCTTGAGCAAGATAGAAGAAATGAAAGGAAAAATAGAAGAGTTAGAGGTGTCACTGCAAAACTGTGTGATGCGGATCCAGTTTTTTGAGGCAAACGAGGATCGTTGGAAATAGCAGCTTCACCATGCGCAAGACCAAGTCAGAAACAGAGATTACCTTATGGGGGAAGCCATAACCCAGATTCGGGAGGTAGCGGACTACTTGCAAACTTTAGCGGTTTAGGCAGACACACTGAGTGTGAAGTATGAGTTAGAGTCGGATTGCGAACAAGAGCTGGCCTCGCTGCTTAGAAAAATTAGGACTTTGAGTGTTAGAGCGAAATTTTATCTGTAACTCAACTTTATGTAAAAGATTTTATTTTCAAGTGAAATTTTCTAAGGGCAATTGAATCAAAATTGGCGCCTCCTTTGCATTCATGCATTTGTATTACATCATATCATTATGCATTAAAGGCCATAATAGTTTTCTAATTAATTAATTAAAAATTACTTCAATAACTTGGAAACCAACGAAAACCAACCAACCACGCACCCCTACGATACAAGAAAAAATCAATGGATAAGAGACTCGAGAAATTGGAGCAAATGCAAAAGGACATGCAAGAACAAATGTAGTATCAGATGCAAGAGCAGTTAGCCAAGATTCAGCGAGCGATGAAAGAGCAAATGACGCAGTCCCAGAGGGAAATGATGAGTCAGTTATCCCAATTGCTGTTGGGAGGAACAAATAAGGGAAAGGGCCCCATGGACAAAGTCGAGGAAACTAATGAAGATCCTCAACACCCCCTGGCTTCACTCTGACACATGTACCGATGAAGCTCGAGATTAATCTATTGAAACCATCTGTCACGATCATGCCCCAGCATGTTCAGGCCAGAGCTTCAATACCGATGAATTTCCAAATCGTCTCAGGCTCTAAATTTTTCAAAAACCCGAACTATCCGCCTGTTCCCAATTTGGATGAAGTTGCCAATGAAGAAAAGGCGAGGATAGATTCACAAAAACAATTGGAAGAACGGTGTAGATGGATTGAGGAGAAATTCAAAGCCATGGAAAGCGCGGATCATCATCAAGGGATTGATGCCTAGGACCTGAGTCTGGTCCCAGATTTAGTCCTTCCTCCTAAATTCAAAATGCCCTAATTCAAGAAATACAATGGAACAACTTGCCCTGAGGCCCACATCACTATGTTCTGCAGGCGAATGACGGGGTATGTTAACAATGACCAGCTATTAATCCACTGCTTTCAAGATAGTCTGGTCGGGGTGGCGTCTAAGTGGTATAACTAATTAAGCTGCACTAAAATTAACTCGTGGAAGGACCTGGCTCAGGCCTTTATGAAGCAATACAATCATGTGACGGACATGACCCCCGACAGAATCACTCTCCAAAACATGGAGAAGAAATCGAATGAAAGCTTCAGATAGTACGCACAAAGATGGAGAGAGGTGGCCATACAAGTTCAGCCGCCACTTCTAGAAAAGGAGACAATGATGCTCTTTATAAACACCTTGAAGGCCCGTTTTATCACTCATATGTTGGGAAGCGCCACCAAAAGCTTCTCTGACATAGTGATGATGGGGGAAATGATCGAAAATGCTGTGAGGAGCGGCAAGATAGAATCGGGAGAGAGTGCCAGGAAGTCGGCACCGAGGAAAAGAGACAATGAAGTGAACAACACGAGCACATTCAACAAGGGTCAGTCCATGTCATTCACCGTAAATCAACCCAAGACGGTGACCACCAATCATCAAAGCTCTGTAAAACAAGAATCCAACGTGAGGGAGAACACAGAAAGATCACAATTCACCCCTATACCCATGACGTATAGGGAGTTGTACCAGAACCTGTTCAACGCTCATGTGGTGTCCCCTTTCTACCTGAAGCCACTGCAGCCCCCGTATCCCAAATGGTATGACACAAACGCCCAATGTGAATACCACGCGGGAATCACCGGGCACTCTATCGAAAACTGCGCTGCATTTAAAAAAGTAGTCGAAAGACACATTAAGATGGGGATCGTGAGATTTGACAACCCAGCCACACCTAATGTAGCAGGAAACCCACTCCCCAATCATACCGACCAAGGAGTGAATGGGATAAGCGAAGGTAGGAACAAGAAGACCAAGTATGAGGTGGCAGAAGTTAGGACCCCGCTGAGGCGGGTATGGAAGGAAATGGCTAAGAGACGATTAATAGCGTTGGATTCGAGGGAAGAATCCGAAGAAGAGAGAAACTACTGTGAGTTTCACAACGAGGTGGGGCATGAAATCCAAGATTGCGTGGAGTTCAAAGCCTTAGTGCAAAACATGATGAACAATAAGGAAATTGAGTTTTATGAAGAAGCCAAAAAACCCCATAGAGGGAGATATATGCGCATCAGAGGGAGAATCGAAGGCGCAGAATCAAACAGCTAACTACCCCATGGTCATCATTTCAAGACCCAAAAATAGTGAAGCTGGAGCACAAATGTCACCGAAGGTCATAATCCAAAGACCTGCAGTCTTCCCCTACAAAGACAGCAAAAAAGTCCCATGGAATTATGAATGCAGTGTGACGATTTCAGGAAAGGAGAGTCCGGTCGACGCTTCAAGAGGGAACCAAGATAGGCGCTCCTATACACGTAGCGGGAGACGTTACGATGCGGAAAATGAGGAGGCACAACCCACAAAAGGAAAAGCCCCAATGGTCGAGGAAATGAAGGAAAAAGCAACCAAGCTTGTTAACGATCTAGTTAACGAAGAGGAGGCCAAGGAGTTTTTAAAATTCCTAAAGCATAGCGAATACAATGTGGTAGAACAGCTACGTAAACAACCAGCCCGTATCTCGGTGCTGGCCTTACTTCTAAACTCAGAAGTTCATCGTAGCGCACTGATAAAGGTCTTGAATGAAACATACGTTGCCAATGATATCTTCGTTAACAAGTTGGACCGCTTGTTTAGCAACATCAGTGCCGACAACTATATCTTTTTCAATGACGATGAGATACCACTCGGGGGCATGGGGTCGACTAAAGCTTTGCATATCACCACGCGCTGTAAAAGGTATACACTGCCAGGCATACTGATTGACAATGGGTCGGCTTTGAACGTCCTACCATTGACCACATTAAATAAGTTACCTATAGATAGCTCTCACATGAAGGAGTGCCAGAACATCGTGAAAGCATTTGATGGCACAGAGAGGAAGGTGATGGGTAGAATCAAGGTACCTCTTTAGATTGCGCCAAACACGTATGAGGTGGATTTCCTCGTAATGGATATCAAGCCCTCATACAATTGCTTGTTGGGGAGACCCTGGATACATTCAGCTGGGGCAGTGCCTTCCTCGTTGCATCAAAAATTGAAGCTAGTATCGGATGGGAGGTTGATAACGATCAAGGCTGAGGAGGATATCATTGCAACTGTGAGCAATAATGTGCCTTATTTGGAGATAGATGACGAAGCAATCGAATGTTCATTTTGATCTTTGGAATTTGTTAACACGACCTTTATCGTCAAGGGAAGCAAGATTCTAGTGCCAAAATTGTCCAAAACCACAAGGATGAGCCTCCAGTTGACGATTGGAAAAGGGGCCCTACCCGGAAGAGGACTTGGGAGACATCTGCAAGGAAGGGTTGAAAGGCCAATGCTGAAGGACAAGAGAGACCGCTTCGGCTTAGGATTTAAGCCGGATGTGAAACAAAGGAGGAGGGAGCTAGAAAAGAAGCAAGAAAGAAGGAGAGCACGGTTAACGGGGGAGGAAATCAAATGTGAACCAATGATATTCCCCCATAGATCAAAAATATTTGTTTCTGGGGGAATCATTCGTCCCGAGAAAGACACGCTAATAATGGGAGCTATAGAAGAAAGGCTAGAAAGCTTGGACATCAACGTCATGTACGAAGAGGAGACTGGAAGAGAAAATTTGTCAGGCATTTGCCCCTACACACCTGGAAGTGTTCTGGACAACTGGACTGCGGAAGAGATTCCTGTAGTTTTTAGAATAGATTTAGAGTAACGTCCAAAACACACTTATTGCTCTAGGCCTAGGAGTAATAAGAATCTTTTGTGAAATAGGCTGATGTTTAAAAACGTTATTTCAATAAAATGCACGGTTATTATCATTTTTGAGCAAACGTTCTCTCATCCTTTCAATTTCATTCATAACCATACAAATGATTACTTTCAGATTCTTTTATTCTTGAAACATTCTTCTAAATATTCTAACATTCTTCATTCATAATCATACTACACAAATAAATGTTTCGAGTTCTTTTGATTCTTGGTATTTGCCTTCATCCTCATAACAGGTCCCCAGATATTAATGATACGAGTGACATTGCTAGCGACTTAGAATTTCCTTTTGAGCGAGATATGTGTATGGAGGATTCTCAGGATTTTGAAGATGACCAAGGCTGTAACCTATCTCCTGATTTGTTGAGGATGGTAGAACAAGACGAGAAACAAATCCTACCTTACAAAGAATCAGTTGAAATTATGAGCTTAGGAGAAGGACAAGAGGTGAAGATCGGAACATGTATCACTATGGAGATGAAGCGAGACCTCATTGAATTACTTCAAGAATTCAAATATGTCTTCGCATGGTCATACCAAGATATGCCTGGGTTGGACACTGACATCGTGGTACACCGACTCCCCATAAGGGAAGAATGTAAGCCAGTTCAGCAAAAACTTCGAAGAATGAGACCCAATGTTTTGCTCAAAATAAAAGAAAAGGTTCGAAAGCAGTTCGACGCCGGATTCCTAAAGGTGGTAAAATACTCAGATTGGGTAGCCAACATTGTCCTCATCCCTAAGAAAGATGGAAAAGTGCGAATGTGTGTGGACTACAGAGATTTGAATAAAGCCAGCCCGAAAGACAATTTCCCACTGCCTCATATTGACACCCTAGTGGACAACACAGCAGGACACTCACTGTTTTCATTCATGGACGGTTTTTCCGGATATAACCAGATCAAGATACATCCTAAAGATATGGAGAAGACCACATTTGTAACCATGTGGGGCACGTTCTGCTACAAGGTGATGCCGTTTGCACTGAAGAATGCGGGGGCAACTTACCAAAGAGCCATGGTAACCCTTTTTCACGACATGATGCATAAAGAAATCGAGGTTTATGTCGGTGATATGATAGCTAAGTCTCGAACAGTGAAGGAGCATATACAAGTCTTGAGAAAGTTATTCTTGAGGTTGAGGAAGTTTCAGCTAAAACTTAACGCTGCCAAATCTACGTTTGGAGCCAAGTCTGGAAAGTTGCTCGGGTTCGTGGTTAGTGAGAAAGGGATCGAGATCGATCTAGGTAAAGTTAAAGCCATACACAAGAGCTATCTCCGTTGCGTACCCAGAAGGAGGTTTGAGGCTTTCTAGGAAGATTAAATTACATTGCTCGGTTCATTTCACAACTGACCGAGAAATGTGACCCTATTTTTCGCCTCCTCAAGAAACATAACCCAGGTGAATGGGATGAAGAATGTCAAAGAGCTTTTGACAAGGTCAAACAGTACTTATCCAACACCCCGGTGCTGATGCCACCTAACCCCGATAAGCTATTGATACTGTATTTGGCAGTATTTGAGAATTTCATGGGGTGCGTATTGGGTCAGCACGATGAGTCGGGAAGGAAAGAAAAAGCTATTTACTACCTTAGTAAGAAGTTCACTGACTGTGAAACAAGGTACTCGCCGATAGAGAAGTTGTGTTATGCCCTAATTTGGACAACCCGAAGGCTGAGGCAGTATATGCTGTATCACACTACTTGGCTAATCTCAAAATTGGATCCTTTAAAGTACATGATGGAGTCAACCACTTTGAATGGAAGGATGGCCCGATGGCAGATTCTACTCTCTGAATTTGACATAGTCTATGTGAACCAAAAAGCCGTAAAAGGGAGTGCAATAGTAGACTTTTTGGCCAGTAGAGCATTGGAAGACTACGACCCTCTGAACTTTGACTTCCCAAATAAAGACCTATGTGTGTTACAACCGCTGGAGAAGGTGATCCAGAAGAACTTCCTTGGAAACTGAACTTCGATGGGGCGTCAAATGTTGTGGGTAATGGAATTGGGGTAGTCTTGGTGTCCCCAAACGGAGATCATTATCCATTCACTAGTAAATTGGATTTTGATTGCACGAATAACATGGCAGAAAACAAAGCGTGCATCATGGGAATCCGTGCAACCATAGAACGTAAGATTAAAATGTTAGAGGTGTATGGGGATTCTGCGCTAGTGATTTATCAACTCAAGGGAGAATGGGAGACCAGGGACCCCAAGTTGATTGATTATTGAAAACTGGTGCTGGAATTGGTTAAAGAGTTTGAGGACATTACCTTCCACTACCTTCCACTACCTTCCACGAGACGAAAATCAGATAGCTGATGCTTTGGCTACCTTAGCTTCCATAATAAAGGTGAATAAACAAGTAGATATCAAACCCATCCGGATGAGCATTTATCAAATTCCGGTCCATTGTTACAATATTGAAGAAGATGAAGAGAAAGATGATCACCCTTGGTATCACGATATATTGCAATACGTGAAGAATCGTGAGTACCCGGACCAGGCAAGCGAGAATGACAGAAGGACGCTGAAAAGATTGGCCATTGACTCTGTCTTAGATGGGGAGATCCTATAGAAAAGAAGAAAGGATCAAGTGCTACTAAGGTACGTAGACGTTGCAGAGGCTAAGAAAATCTTGGAAGAAGTCCATGAAGGCATTTGTGGGACACACGCTAATGGCTTTACGATGGCCAGGCAAATTATGAGATTCGGGTATTATTGGTCCACTATGGAAAGAGACCGTATCAATTACACCAAGAGATGCCATAAGTGCCAAGTCTACGGAGACAAAATTCATGTGCCTCCTTCACCGCTGCATGCCATGGTTTCTCCATGGCCTTTCTCTATGTGGGGCATGGATGTGATTGGACCAATATCGCAGAAAGCTTCTAATGGGCATCAGTTCATCTTGTGGTTATCCACTGCTTCACCAAATGGGTAGAAGCCGCTTCGTATGCTAGTGTTACAAAGTCAGCAGTGAGCAGGTTCCTGAAAAAAGAGATCATATGTCGATATGGAATGCCGGAGAGGATCATATCTGGTAATGCATTAAATTTGAACAACAGTACGATAGCGGAGGTCTGCAGTCAATTTAAGATCAGACATCACAACTCGTCACTGTATCACCCGAAGATGAATGAGGTAGTGGAAGCAGCCAATAAAAATATTAAGATGATCATGGGAAAGATGGCCGAGACCTACAAAGATTGGTATGAGAAATTACCATTTGCCCTCTTTGCTTATCGAACATCGATCAGAACCTCAACTGGGGCAACGCCTTTCTCCCTAGTCTACGGAATGGAAGAAGTTTTGCCCATTGAAGTCGAGATCCCATCCCTCCGAGTGTTGTCGAAACTAAAATTGGACGAAGCAGTGTGGGTCCAATCTCGATATGACCAATTGAACTTGATCAAGGAAAAGAGGCTAAAAGCTATTCGTCATGGTCAGATGTATCAAAAACGAATGATGTGGGCTTATGACAAAAAGGTTCACCCTAGAGAATTCCACGAGGGAGACCTGGTCTTAAAAAAGATCCTTCCCATACAGAAGGATTTTCGAGGAAAATGGATGCCTAATTGGGAAGGGCCTTACGTGGTGAAGAAAGCTTTCTCCGGAGGAGCATTGATTCTAGCCGAGATGGACGGTAAAAACTTTCCCAATCCTGTAAATTTAGATTCAGTCAAGAAGTATTTTACCTGAAGGAAGAGAGGCCAGAGAGAAAACCCGCAAAGGGCGCTCTGGAATATAAAAAAAAACGGAGAGGCCAAGGTGAAAACCCGCAAAGGGCACTTTGAGACCAAAGGGGCTTTTGAGTTGAAAACCGTGATCAGCTGTTTAACGTCATAGCAATAATATGGAAGTGTACACCGTTGATGCAAGTATAGTACCCGGATATGAGTCTTTTGGATATCGGTCATTCAAGGATAGTTGTGTTTTGTCTATCAATGTCAGTGTAATAAATGGATAGAAGCAAGATAAATTGTGAGAGCAGGTTTCGAAGAAATAACTTGAACATAATAAGATAAAATATGATAATGATAAACTAGGATCCCCAACGTGAATATTCAACAAAATATTAAGTGCTCACAAGGTATAAAAAGTTACGTGATTTTCGGTGCAATAAATTGTAATAAATATCTTAAAAAGCTTAACTTCTATATTTAATCAAAGACTTAAACATGCACATTAGTCACACCTTTCGATGATGGCTATGGAACACTATTAAGAACAAGTGGATTAAATTCCTCTAATCCTCAAGCAACTTCCGTTGTCATGTTTTCTAGCTTGAACTGTCGTTGCACCTTTCAATGTTAGTGATCGTAATAACACTCCTGTGCTAAAACCATTGAAACCCAAAGATTAATCAGTAGAAGTAAGATTGAATAAAATAACATTTAACCCAGATATCATGTGTACTTCCATACTAACATGAAATAAAAAGTAATCACCAGTGTTTAGAAAAGAAAAATAAAAGGAACAAGTGGAGAATACTATTCCTAGACAACTCGACTTGAGTCTCTCTATTCCCTCTTGTCTCGCACTCAGGGCTCATCGTCAAGAGCTGGTCTGCATCCCTTTCACGTTGGTTCACCCGTATGAGACTTAAGCTACCATAGCCAAAAACTTCAAAGGATAGTTTGAAAAAGATGATAATACCAAAAGCTCCTCCTTTTTTTTCTTTTTTCTGTGAATTTTATATTTTTGCCTAAATAGCCCAGGTGTCCTTTCATCAAAATCATGCTGCCTCTATACGTACAAGTTAGTTGTACCAGATTGGATAGCTTGTGTATTTTTGTTCCTATCCGGATAGTTGTCAGGTGCAGCGATAATTTTAGGCGCAATTTGAAAATACTCATGCAGCGACATCAGTACCAAAACATGACAAAATCAAGGATAAATAAGTTATGATCCACCAAGTTATAAAATGTAAATTACTGAACTGAAAATGCTAAAATATGTTCTAGAGATAACTAAATGGGAACAAATTAAATAATAAGAGGGAGAAAAAATATATTCTTTCTAGTACTATCACACCCCCAAACTTGATTTTTTACTTGTTCTCAAGTAAAACAAAAACTAGCAAGGCTACACAAGAATTTAGTAAGGCAAATGATCATTCTAGCAACTTGAATCACCTAAAATCCCAATGAATGATTTACATTCAGATGACAAAATATTGCATTGACAACAAATAAGTATGAATGAATAAGATTACATCTTCATCAAAACCAGCTTCATGCTTCAAATCCTAAATTCTATCTACCAATACATCATTTATTGTACAATATATGTCTATTTTTCTTCTTTTTTTCTTCTTTTTTTTGTGAAAAAGGGATATCGTTGAATTACCGTACCCTTGTTCTTGAGAAGTAATGATGGAGTGCAACAAACCCCCAGAGAGTACATAATTGCACTGACACACACTAATAGCGACAACCTTTAATTAGATTCATTTTTCTAATGCTTGCATTGGAGTGCTCCCTTTTTAACATTTCCCAATACACCTACTTTAGAGTGTCTCTTATTCATAACTATATATACATATGAGTAGCTATAAAAAGCAGATTCATTCAAGATTCAAGGAATGCTACTAGTCATCCATTACTATTGCAACCTAAATCATTCATCAAAGAATTGAAGATACAACATTGAGTCAAATATATCCGACTTACTTATTGTTAGTTCACATGATTCAAGAATTAAGCATCGAATGTAACAAAAAATTTTCAAACACATTTGCATTAACCACAAATAAACCTTGCATGCACCACAAATAAACCTTGCAGGCTTCATTAATATTAAAAAAATTAAAATGTGGGTGTATTTCCAAACCCTATATGCATTCTCCCAAACTTAAAGTTTGCATTGTCCCTAATGCACTAACATTAAAATGCAATGACAATAAAAATGCAACGACAATGTTCACTAACAAAATAAAAATTACAGATACATGCAATGCATGAATACTTCAACTAAGACTTAAAATAAACTAACTATTTTCCTCGACCTTCAATGTAGTTGCATGATGTTTCTTATTCCTCCTTTTTTTCTCCTCTTTCTTGCGCTCTTTGTCTTTGGAGTGCTTTCTCTTTATTTATTTGGGCTTCGCACGATCCTCAGATCGCTCCTTAGTTTTTGGCGCTGCCCTGACATCATCGCTGCTTCTTGTGTAGGAGGGGTCACCTTGAGTGGTCCAATATAGACCACTATCGCCAATGAATTATGGTGTTCTTCACTTGTTACCTCTGTACCTTCTGTCGGTCTAGCTCTATCTCTCTCCATATTATCATGAGTTGCATCCACAAATTTGGATACATTGACAATGTTCTCAACAAATTCTTTATCAGCAGCTTCTGTCTCAGTATTTTCTTCCTCGGCCTTCTCTTTTATAACTTCAACACGGACGTCCTCCTCTTCCATAGCCTCCTCAACAACAAATGCCTTTTGACCAGCAATGACGTCACCCTCGACCAGGCTATCAATTCTTCGCATGCACTCCTTAATGTCCTTTAAGTCCTCTTCTTTCCTAACATCAGAGACGTGCACAATGGGAGGGGATTCCACCGATCTGTCTCGGCCCCTAAAGTTATCTTCCTCAGATGAGGGTTCATAATCCCAGATGATTGGTGGGAACACTTGAAATTCTGGGAGTGGGGTTGGGCTTAACTATCTTAATGCGTAGGCCCTGGTATTGGCGTAGAACAAATTTTGTGATCTGTCCAAATCCTTTATTGCAGCGACAAGCCTAATCTACTTATTGTTGATGGAATTGGTCAACTTCTCAATATCTTGCATTTTGTGCAATAATGATGTCTCTGCAATTAAGTTTGCTCCCTTTCTTTTTGCCTTGGTTTTGCCCTTCCTTGTCTTGTTGGTCTTTACCTCCTTCATTGTCAGTGTATCTTTGCCACGAGTCATTCTTTCATAGAGGCTTCATTTATTGGGCCCTTATTTTCCAAGACCTCTTCATCATCACGGGGCACGATTCCTTTTTGCTGGCATAATAGCATCACCAATGATGAGAAAACCAAAATTTTAGTTTTCCTTACGGTGCAATCAGTAATTTCCTGGTGGAGTATTGCGCCAACATCAATTCAGCCCTTGACAATTCAATGTATCAGGCATATTCTATAGAGGTTGCTTGTGGTGCTGTGAGTATAGGGAAGTAGCTTGCAGTTGACATAATGAAACTAGATTTTGCTTTGCAGTGTCAGGAAGTAGCAGTGCATATTATAATTCTTTTGATGTGAACCCATCCACAATGCTCCTTCAACACATAAATCCTTCTCCAATTGGTCCCTTTTGTAGTCTGTGATATCCTTAATAAACTCAGAGTGTTCATCGACATCCACTTTAGTGTTGTACAGCTCATTGATTTTTGTAGCATCCTATGGGATTAAGCCTTCTCGAACAAAGATAAACTCCAACTCATGGTCATAAAGGTTAGGGTAAAACTCACATACTAATGAAGGAGAATAACTTCCAGGATGCATGCAAAAAGTCTCCCACTTCAACTTAGAGATGGTCCATGAGGAAATACTTCAATAACTTTGAAAGGTCCAAACTAATGAGAGCACAATTTTCCTAGGTGCTATTTCAGTCTAGACTTGAATAATAAAACTCTTTGACCTGTGATAAGTTGTAGCTACAAAATAATTTTTTCATGCCATCGTTTGGTCTTTTCTTTGTAAATTGTAGTGTTTTCATAGCCATTTCACCTAATCTCCTCTAGTTCAATGATATCCAGTAGCCTTTTCTTTCCAACAGCTTCATAGTTTATGTTCACTTGCTTAATTGCCCACATTACTTAGTGTTCCAGTTCAACTGGCAAGTGACATGCTTTCCCAAAAAACAATTGACACGGTGTGTAACACCCCGAACCCGAAACCGACACCGGAGTCGAACACGAGGTGTTAACTGGCTTTAACCCCTTACAAAATTTATTTTCCAGACACTGCCCAATCTGTGTACTAGTCGTTTTAAAAATCATATCTTGAGTTTTGTAACTCGAAAGTCAGTTTCGTAATTTTTCCCAGAAACTAGACTCATGTGCCCATCTATGTATTTTTTTCTAGAATTTTTTGTTGGGCCAATTAGTACAGTTTATTAGTCAAAGTTCCCCAAGTTGCAGGGGTCGACTACACTGACCTTTGCCCATTACGACTTGGATATCTCCCTGCACGGGGCTTCAATACTGTTTCCGTTTGTTTCTATGGAAACTAGACTCAGAGAGGAATCTGCACATATATGGTACAACCCCTAATTATCTCTGGTTAATTTATAATGAATTTCCAAAGTCGGAGCAGGGAATCCAGAAACCATTCTGGCCCTGTCCCACTAAAATCTGATTATCTCTAAAAATACTGCCCATATGATCTTTTCGTTACTTCCTCATGAAAGCAGACTCATCGAGCTTCGATTACATAATTTATTCATCAATTAATTCCACTTCTACTATTTTTAGTGATTTTTCAATCTCATGACACTGCTGCTGCCAGCATCTGTTACGAAAGTAACTAGGTCCATTTCATGCCTACCCTTAATCCAATTCAATCGAACATTCGTGCCATTTTCGCATGGCTTAAAGTTTACATGCCATAATTCAAACACAACGTACTAGCTTATACATGCCAAAATGATCTTCTAAACACACTAAGAAGAAAGTACCAAAACTTGCTATCCGGTGTGATGACTTCAATGACGGCCCGACCCCGCAAAAATAGATGAATCCAAGCAACCTATAGTGGGTGACAAGGAAACATCGAGTGAGTTTATAACTCAGTAAGTCATAAGCAATGCACTACCATCTATCAACAACATTATCACAAGAGGAAACAAAATGGAACGAGACAATTTACTCCATCCATACCGAACCATACCATAGTTCCTCCAACCAATCAACTCAATTTCATATCAATTCATGCATTCACATTCTATATGCTCATCAATAGGACATTGAAGCAATCTCATAAATCGATTTATTTTCGTTACAATCAAACGACTATACGGCCTTTCACCCATCCTACGATAAAACTTATGTACGTGACTTCAAGTATATTTGTCACATAGGTTCGAACTTACCGAGCTCAACACCAAGTATAAGCATAGCACCTATTAGCCACGTACTTAAGACACTTACCCGACCCGCTGTCCGCGATCGACTCAATAGTGTCGCACACATAGTGTCCATAATGATTCACGAATGTATATTGAGCCCGCACACTCAGTGCTATATAATCAACTCGCACACTTAGTGCCACGTAATCAAATCGCACACTTAGTGCTACATAGTCAGACTCGCACTCTTAGTGCCGCATGGTCAATTCGCACACTTAGTGCATCATATTCATTTCGCACACTTAGTGCAACATAGTCAAATCGCACCCTTAGTGCTGTACAATTTAATCCCGCGCACTTAGCGCCAATCTCATGGTCATAAATGGTTATCCCGCACGTTTAGTGCCGAGATCAACAACTCAGTACATCTTACCTCTTTTCATTCATTCAACAATTTCATCATCACATACGTACATGCATATATATGTATATTTATTCATTCCAATCAGCATCCATACATACACATTATGACCATTTGAAATACTACCCACTACATGCTTAATGACTTACTTTATGTTGGGTAAAATAATTCCGAGTCGGCTACTCGATGACCTTCGATTTCCCTTTGTTGGACGCCTCTCCTTTAGGTTCTTGAGCTTAAATAATACAAATAAGAGTATTCAATATTTAACTCAATAACATGAATTTATTTATCACATTCGGCAATCACACATCATTAAATTTTCAAACCAAGATGTCATTATATGACCACATATACACATATCCATATACTCAAGCTCAATAATTATAATGTAATATCATGTACCCACTTTAAGTATATTGCCGAATATACTTAATCATACATACACCTAACCAAAACAATTTCCTAAAATCTTCATATCATTTATACACTAGGCCGATTGCCCTCACCAAGTTCACCTATGTTCTTCAACAATTCCTTCATTGATCAAGCACATATTCGGCTAAGAAATGGCAATTTTAGCAACCTTCGATTTAGTACTTAACTTTTACCACATATCAAATAACTCATTTCCTTACTCATGTGACCACGTATATTCGGTCATGCATGCACACAAAAAAATCAATTTGGAGACTCTATCAATCCAACATACATTCGGCACCTTCATCCACCATTCTACCAAGCATGTAATATTCAAACACAACCAAACCCACATTCGGCCCTAGCTCATAACAAGGTAGCCGATTTATTTTTTTTTATAGTTCAAACACTCCTCTATCATCATTCACCTAACTTTAACATGAAACAACAAAACTCACCATTTCTCATCCAAATAACATGAACAACAACCATTCCTTGAACCCTTTCTCATGACCGATTGCTCATGTTATCAACAAGATTCAAGGTTTAAACATGGGCTATTTAAAACATGCATGCATCTCAAAGACAACATCAAACATACCTTAGTCTAACAACCACCATAGCCGATTTTTCTCAAGCCTTTTTCCCCTTCCTTTCTTTCCTCTATTCGGCCAAGGATGTTCAAGAATGAACTCTTTTTTTTTTGTTTTCTTTCTTCAATTCACGGCAACAAGGGGGGGTGAGACCATGTACTTTTTTTTTTCTCCATCACCCTTCCTTTCATTATTTAATCACCATGCTTATTATTTTATTTTTCTTAACATGCATCACTAGCATAACATGTTGGAGACATGTTTCCACCTATAGCATGGCCGGCCACTACATATTAGGGAGGGGGAATTTGACATGCAAGTCCCCTTTTTCTTCCACATGCACTAATAGGTCCTCATGCATTGACCTATCACATTTTAAAATTTTCTCATATAAGTCCTATTGACTAAATTCACATGCAATCGACTAAATCGAAGCTTGAAATTTTTACACATTCATGATTACATATTCTAGACAATAAACATCACATTCAAACCTTTCGGTGACTCGGTTTAGCGGTCCCGAAACCACTTCCCGGCTAGGGTCAATTTTGGGCTGTCACAACTCTCCCTCACTTAAGAAATTTTCGTCCTCGAAAATCTTACCAGTAAATAGGTTTGGATATCGTTCTTTCATCGAGCTCTCGGGTTCCCAGGTTGCTTCCTCGATCCCGTGTTTGAGCCACAACACCTTAACCAACGGAACCCTTTTGTTTCGCAACTCTTTCACCTCACGAGCTAGGATACGTATCGGTTCTTCTTCATAACTCATATCAGCTTGAATTTCAACCTCTGATGGGCTAATTATATGCGACGGATCAGATCGATAGCGTCGAAGCATCGAAACATGAAAGACATCGTGAATCTTTTCAAGCTCAGGGGGCAAAATCAATCTATACGCAACTGGCCCCACTCGTTCGGAGATTTCGTACGGCCCAATGAATCTCGGGCTCAACTTGCCCTTACGGCCAAACCTAAGTACCTTTTTCCAAGGCGAAACTTTAAGGAACACTTTATCTCCCACCTGATATTCAATGTCCTTCCGTTTCAGATCCGCATACGATTTCTGACGATCTGTGGCTGCCTTCAAACTTTCACGGATTACTTTTACTTTCTGTTCGGCATCTTTAATCAAATCAACTCCGAAAATTTTACTTTCACCGAGCTCGGTCCAAAACAATGGTGTACGGCATTTACGACCGTACAAAGCCTCGTAAGGTGCCATCTTAATACTTGATTGAAAACTATTGTTGTAAGCGAATTCAATCAAAGGTACATACCGTTCCCATGAACCACTAAACTCAAGGATGCAGCATCTCAGCATGTCCTCGAGTATCTGAATTATCCGCTCGGATTGACCATCGGTTTGGGGATGAAAAGCGGTGCTAAAATGCAGCTTGGTACCCAGAGCTTCTTGCAATTTCTTCCAAATCGCGAGGTGAATCTCGGATCTCTATCCGACACGATAGAAATAGGTACTCCATGTAATCTCACAATCTGAGTAACATACAATTCGGCTAGTTTATCCAATGAAAAATCCGTACGCACGGGGATAAAGTGAGCCGACTTAGTCAACCTATCAACAACAACCCAAATCGCATCCTTCTTACTTGCGGACAATGGTAGTCCGGACACAAAGTCCATTGTGACTCGGTCCCATTTCCACTCGGGTATCATGATCGGCTGAAGTAACCCTGAAGGCACTTGATGTTCCGCTTTCACTTGTTGACATATTAAACATCTCGAAACAAAGTCGGAGATGTCTCGCTTCATACCATGCCACCAAAACTGACGTTTCAAGTCGTTGTACATTTTCGTGCTCCCCGGGTGAATTGACATTCGGCTACAATGGGCTTCGTTCAGGATCATCGGAATGAGTTCCGAATTCCTTGGAACGCACAAACGACTTCGAAACCTCAGACAACCATCATCATCAATCTGAAACTCCGATTCCTTGTTCGGAACACACTCAGCTTGTTTTGCAACTAATTCATCATCGACTTTCTGAGCTTCATGAATTTGATGAGTCAATAATGGTTTGGCTTTTAATTCAGCTACTAACACATTGTCAGGTAGAACAGACAAGTGTACATTCATCGCTCGCAAAGCAAACAGTGATTTCGGCTTAAGGCGTCCGCAACCACATTAGCCTTTCCCGGGTGGTAATCAATGACAAGCTCGTAATCTTTCAACAATTCAAGCCAACGTCTTTGTCGCAGATTCAAGTCCCGTTGAGTCATCAAATATTTGAGACTTTTGTGATCCGAAAACACATGGCACTTCTCACCAAACAAATAATGTCGCCATATTTTCAATGCAAACACAATGGCGGCTAGTTCGAGATCATGGGTCGGATAATTTCTCTCGTGTGGCTTCAATTGTCTCGACGCATAGGCCACAACTCGACCTTCTTGCATCAATACGCAACCCAACCCGAGTAGGGATGCGTCACTATAAACGACAAACTCTTTACCCGATTCGGGTTGTACCAAAATTGGAGCTTCAGTCAGATGAGTTTTCAGTTGATCGAAGCTTTTCTGACATTTCTCCGTCCATTCGAACTTAACATCCTTCTGAAGTAGCTTCGTCATTGGTGTGGCTATCATCGAGAAACCTTTGACAAATCGTCGGTAATAACCGGCGAGCCCTAGAAAGCTCCGGACTTCGGTAACATTTCTCGGAGGCTTCCAGTTAAGTATGGCTGAAATTTTGCTCGGGTCAACCCGAATACCCGATGCGGATACCACATGACCCAAGAAGCTAACCTCTCTTAGCCAGAACTCACACTTACTGAACTTAGCATATAACTGCTTATCCCGCAAAATTTGCAACACTAGCCTCAGATGCTCAGCATGTTCGGCCTCATCTCTTGAATAGACCAAGATGTCATCAATAAACACAACTACGAACCGATCCAAATACGGCCTAAAGATCCGATTCATCAAATCCATAAACACCGCAGGGGCATTAGTGAGCCCAAACGGCATCACTAAGAACTCATAGTGACCGTACCTCGTTCTGAAAGCAGTTTTGGGTACGTCCGAATCTCGAATCCGCAACTGATAATAACCCGATCTCAAATCTATCTTTGAAAACACCGATGCCCCCTTTAATTGATCGAACAGATCATCAATACGCGGCAACGGATATTTATTCTTTATCGTCACTTTATTCAGTTGACGATAATCAATGCACAACCTCATGGTTCCGTCCTTCTTTTTCACGAACAATACTGGTGCACCCCAAGGTGAGAAACTCGGTCGAGCGAAACCTCTATCCGTCAATTCTTGCAACTGAGCTTTCAACTCTTTTAACTCGGTTAGTGCCATACGATACGGAGCGATCGAAATAGGCGTAGTTCCAGGTACAAGCTCAATACCAAACTCTACCTCCCGAACAGGTGGCAAACCTGGTAACTCTTCAGGAAAAACATCCGGGTATTCACAGACCACCGGCACCGATTCGGGTTTCTTTTCTAACTCCTTGTCATCAAGTACATACGCGAGGTATGCTTCGCACCCTTTCCTTACATATTTCTGGGCCAACATTGCTGATATTACAGCTGGCAACCCCCTTAAGTCCGCAGACTCAACTCGGATTATTTCGTTATTTGCGCACCTCAAATCGATAGTCTTGCTTTTGCAATTCACAACCGCATCATGCGCGGTTAACCAATCCAAACCAAGAATAACATCAAACTCGTCGAACGGCAAAAGCATCAAATCAGCCGGAAAACAGGATTCTCGGATTAATAGAGGGCATCTCTTACACACTTTATCAACAAGTACGCATTGACCCAAAGGGTTTGATACTCGAATTACGAGCTCAGTAGACTCAACAGGTAGAGTCTTACTGGTTGCTAAGGTTTCGCATACATATGAATGAGTAGAACCAGGGTCAATCAATGCAATCACATTAGTATCAAAGAGAGTGAAGGTACCAGTGATGACGTCGGGGAGGATGCCTCCTCTCGTGCGCGAATGGCATATGCTCTAGCAGGAGTACGGTTCTCGGCGCGATCGGCCGTATCAGAGGCCCCCCTCTGACTACCACCCCTGCCTCCTAAAATTCTCGGTGGTCTACCTCTAGATGTCACTCCACTAGGTCTTACACCTTGAATCTTATTCTTCTCATCCAGCTCCGTGCAATCTCTAATGAAGTGGTCCTTCGAACCGCATCCGTAACAGGCCCTGTTAGTAGACTTGCCCCAACATTCACCTAGGTGTCGTCTTCCACATTGGGGACATTCAGGTTTCTCGTGACGATTATTGCCCACACTAGCTACCGAAGTAGCTCGGGAGCCCATCGATGGTCTTGCCCTGATGGAAATTCCCGCAGTCGCCCTCGACTTATTAATGTCCTCCCTGAACTTCTTCACAGCTGAGAACGGAGCTTTACCCGTCGATCTTTTACGATAATCTCTAGCTTCAAATTCAGCCTTCCTCTTCTCCTTTCCAAGTTCCTCTGCCTTGCAGGCTCGTTCGACCAGTGTTACGAATTCCTTTATTTCCAAAATACCCATTAGTAGCTTTAAATCTTCATTCAATCCTTCCTCGAATCTTTTGCACATAGCAACCTCATCAGCTACACACTCCCGGGCATACCTACTAAGTCTTACGAATTCATGTTCGTATTCAGATACAGTCATACGGCCTTGCTTGAGTTCCAAGAACTCCTTACGCTTCTGGTCAATGAACCGTTGGCTAATAAATTTCTTCCGGAATTCCGTTTGAAAGAAGTCCCAAGTTACTCGCTCGTTCGGGACTATGGAAATCAAGGTCCTCCACCAATAGTAGGCTGAGTCTCGCAACAATGATACAGCACATTTTAGACATTCATCGGGTGTGCATGACAATTCATCGAACACCCGAATGGTGTTATCAAGCCAGAACTCGCCCTTCGGCATCATCAGTTACTATGGCCTTGAACTCCTCGGCCCACGCTTCTTAATCAAGTCTACAGGTGGCTTACTCAGCCTCACAGGATCAGTGACTGATGGCCTTACAGGCTCTTGGGGTGGATTATTCAAATTTGGGAATTGTTGGACAGCCGGGTTGGCTCGGGCATATTGCGCGACCCACTCATTCATCATGGTAAAGAAGGCTTGTTTAGCCCCCACCTTGTTATTCGCAGATGACTGAGGTTCAACAGGCGGCGTCCCTTGTGCAGGAGCAGCCGCTACGCTCCACGTCATCCGCTAGGGTTCTTTCTTCACCGGGATCCATTTACTAATCAAGACAAAAACATTCAACCGTCAGAAGTCTCACCCTTTTAAACATTAACAATATATAGACTAATTATGTATCAGAACGACTAAACATAGCAGAAACCAATGAGATGTAACTCAAC